>NC_053154.1:138737458-139040583 GCF_016835505.1 Polypterus senegalus | reverse complement strand
TCCAAAAACGTATCATATCTCTTCAGAGTTTTAACTATTTTTTATTTTATTTGGCAGCAAATAGAGCAATATATTAGATTAAGTGTATGTCTTCATAGCTTTTTTTTCCAAAAGGTGTGGCATTAGACAGTTTAAAGATTTTTGTATGTTAGATTTGCAAACATTACACTTTCCAATTAATACATGTGCACCGATGGTTTATGCCAAGCAATATTTACATATTGTGTACATTAATTCACTAAGTGTTTGCACTGTGTAAAAGTTCATTGATAAACAAGATTTCTGTTTAACTTTTCATCTAATGCAAGGAGCTACTGTAACCGTATATTTTACAATATGATATGAGAATGTAATTTTCTGTTTAGTAAGCCTTCTAGGTCCAATGTTCTTGCCCTGGCAAATTATGCAGGATAGTTTGAGTTAAAATCCACTGTGCTTAGAAGCCCCTGATTTTTATAGCTCGCTATTAATCAAGTGTGAAAGATGGAATCAATTTTAACCAAATGGTCCAGATTTATTTAATAACTGTATTGTTTGGAACATTTTTTTCTGTCCTTGAATTTGAATTGTGTTCTCTGAATAGCATGGCATGTTTTCCCCAAGTACAATATGTAATCTCGCTGTTCTTTTTATAAGGAAGCATTTGTCTTCATTTTAAGGTGTATGCTTCTCATCTTATGTAACCCAAATGACATTGTGCTGATTGAGACAAATCAGCCGGATGTATAAGTTATCTGTCTTGAAATTGGAGTTGGAAATACTAAAGGTATCTATCTATCTATCTATCTATCTATCTATCTATCTATCTATCTTCTCAGTATGTTTGCATGTTGCATAATATTATTTATACTAGATTATTAGGATTTATAATTTTTGCATTAAATGATCTGAGTAATACCAGAGTTCTTTCTCCTCTCAGTTAAACTGTCATCACCTTGTGTAAATTTCTAACTTACTACTTCGTATGTTTTTTGGTAAATCTGTTGTCATCATAATGGTGATGTCACATACATTCTTCAGTACCACACTTTCAGAAATCGTAAACTACACAGAACACTCAAATTTGCAACTTCTATAGTTTGTCTGCACATCCCTGTATTTGCTATAGATTAAGTCAAGTGATTAGGATAGTTCAGGTCAAGTCAGGTTGTGGAGCATGCACTGCTACAGCACGTTGCCACACCCACCACACGACAAAACAGCTTGGGATCCTGGGGATCCCGTGCAGCGGGTGATGCCTTAGCACCACCACAACAGGCCTGACTCCATCAGCTCTCAGACAGTTTTGACTCTAACAAGGATGGGGCTCCCGAGGGCTCTCCCCCATCCCCTTCATAATGCAAGGCAGCAGTGCTACTCCCAGAGAGAGCAGAAAGGTGTCCTGTCTGTCATCTCAGAGTTGCATGAAGTTTTCTTTTTATGGTGGCTGGAGTGCCAATCCTGCCACCAAACCCCCAGGATTTCCCTGCAAGTTGCAGGACCACTTGCAGGACAGGCTGCAGTTTAATGTCATACCCAGGACAAGTGATAGTACACTTAAGCATATGTAATCATGCCTACATTTAAATAATATGTTGTTCACTTTGTGTGTCCATGTAGTGAACTAGCGTACTTTCCATGCTGCCAAATGTTTAAGCATTGATAGCAAATCCACTCCTTTCCAACTTCACTTCAGTTTTGTTTGCAAATGAGAGTGAGCATAATTACACATTGTAAAGGATATACAGTACCTAAAATGACCCAAAAATGGAGGGTTTCACTTGATGAAAACTAAGGCAAACTGGGAACAAACAAAGACATGGAAGTATCTGTTATAATTTGACGTTTCTTCTTTTTTTGTGGCATTTTTTTCTAACTATTTTTACATACATGAAATGCTACACAGGTTGTACTTTGCGTTTTCCTTACTCGTCATTTTAATTTTTGACTTAAGCTATCAGCTCATGTTTCAGCATAACATCCTAAAATCTACCCTGTTAACGTTCTCTGTCACCAGGAGAACTACCCTTCAACCCCCTCTACAGTCGAGCCTTTTTTTTCATAAGTCCTGATAGAGTGCTGCTGTGTATTGCCAGTGTTCAAAAGCAGGTAACTAAATTGCTTCTTTTGCAATAGAAAAACATTTAAGGCAATTGACTGTTCAAATAGAAACCTACATACTTACAAGAAAATCTGTTTTTTCGGTAAAATTGCTGCTGTTTCAATTAGTATGTTATCAGTGGCTCAGAGGTTTAAACTTTCAAAGCCAGACTTAAGCACTTTTTCTCCTTAGTTCTCTGCCTTACCATTGCCTTATTGCTGATTATGCACATATGGTTTTTCAACTATTTTAGCCTGTATGTGTTTCTTTGGCCCTAAGGCTGTTTATGCCCTTATCTCATCTACTGCTAGTACAATATTTGTTCTTCTGCCAGTAGTCAGTCCACATTCTTCTTTTGTGCTCTGAAAATTGTAATGTACTGTGTTTTATTACTTTGTATCTCTTAATTTTGTCATAGAGCTTACCATAAACAGAGCTGTAACAAAGAAAATGTATTGTTTGAAGCAACATTTTGAATAGCTCATAGCCCAATGTGTACTGAATATTTTTGGTCATTTCATCATGAATTCCAAAGTATTACACCTGACTGCCTTCCTACCAGGAATGAAATGACAAATGATAGAATTAATCACATACATTTTATACTTGAAGCTTTCTTTGCAATTCTTTAGCCTGTACTATTCTGTATATTCAAAACGTGGTTGTAGCCATGTATTGCTGACCTCTGTTAAGCATTTTTCAAAGTGTTTTAAGTGTGTAAATTCAGCATTAGCCATACTAAATACAGGCTGCTGTTAAGAATAATGAAGAACCAATGATTTACCCAGGAAAACTGTGAGTGTATATTAAACATAGTGAGCTGACTGTGCCAGCTTTAAAATGCAATCTACTTTTTACAAGTATCTGATTAAGTGGCTGTGGTGTTAAAGCTTAATAGGTTGTTTTTAACAGCAACTTTATATGAGTTTTTCTGCCTAATGAAGTAAAATGTATTGAATGAGTGAGTTTCCTGTTTCTTTAAACTAGCAGAGACCGTGCCCCTTAATGCAGTGAAATCGCTGTAAGTCGGCACTGAGGCACTTGCAACATTCTGCTTTTGCTTTCATTGAATACTGTCTTCTGAAAACATGCCAAATATACTCCCATGAAAGCTAAAAGAGAATGTAATCAATAGATATATTGCAAATGCAGAAAGGTCAGGGTGAGTTGTAGCAGTTTATAGGAGTTCACATGAGGTTTCAGAAATGATGAACGTTTAGTTTTAAAGGGACAACAACGGCTAAAGACACTGCTTTAAACTTGTTTCTTAATAGGTGTTAATTCTTCTTTTTTGACACTAGCATACAATGTTGATTTGAAAACCAGTGTCTGTCTTGAATAAAGCTGTCCAGAGCAAGTCTGATGACTATGTGGCATTTGTGTCTTATTAGTTGCTTCCTCAACACATTACACTCATGGCATTCTCTTAAATTACTATCAGAGGTTCAAACAAGTGCCCCAATGACAACAAAATCACATCAATAGTGCCCAGATGTTCCCATTATAATTATCTGTTGTACTTCTGTGTTTATTTATTTATTTATGTTATTCACCAATACTTTACTTAATATCTGCATATTAACAATTGCAGGTAGGCAGTTAGCTATATTAGTCAATGGGGCAAGAAGTTCAGTGGAAGAGCCCACAGTTCATATGTGTTAAATTTTGATCCTCAGGAACAGAAATTAATAGTAAAATGACCGATTACGTTATAGGACATTTGTTGATTTCTTATTCATCTTTCAATACATTTTGTTGTTCACCTGACCTTTATTTGGTTTCCTGATATGCCTGCAAATGTTTCTGACATTTATTAACCCTTTATGCTATTTCTTTAAGATGAAAACTATGTTATCCTAAAATTATTCTACCAGCATCAAGTTTAAGGGAGAATGAGAATATCAGATAAAAGGCCTACATATGAGAATGCTGAGGTGCATAGTGACATGTCTGTACTAAATAGTGAGAGGATGCTGTACTCGCACGCACAAGTTGGTATGTAACTCCTTCACTTGGTCAGGGTTGCACTCTAATGGAACAGGATATACCTGTTTCATCCTCAGCTGGTATTGATGCAATCGTGGAAAGAGTGACCTGGTTAATGTCTGCAAAATGTACATTGTCTGCCAGGACTCTGTCTTTGATTTCCCTCTGGGTAATGGCTTTATTTTCCAAAACCATGCTGATTATGATGGTCTCATGCTTGTTTGTGAATTTCTGGCTTCTGCCACCTCTTGCTGGCCGTCTTTCTGTTTTGTGAAAAGTATATACACACACTCAGGGTTGTGGGAGAGATCCTGCCCCAAGTAGAGGAGTTCAAGTATCTCGGGGTCTTGTTCACGAGTGAGGGAAGAATGGAGCGTGAGATCGACAGGCGGATCGGTGCGGCATCCACAGTGATGCGGGCTCTGCATCGGTCTGTCGTGGTGAAAAAGGAGCTGAGCCGTAAGGCAAAGCTCTCAATTTACCAGTCGATCTACGCTCCTACCCTCACCTATGGTCATGAGCTATGGGTAGTGACCGAAAGAACGAGATCGCGAATACAAGCGGCTGAAATGAGTTTCCTCCGCAGGGTGTCTGGGCTTTCCCTTAAAGATAGGGTGAGAAGCTCAGTCATCCGGGAGGGGCTCAGAGTAGAGCCGCTGCTCCTCCGCATCGAGAGGAGTCAGATGAGGTGGCTCGGGCATCTGATCAGGATGCCTCCTGGACGCCTCCCTGGTGAGGTGTTCGGCACGCCCAACCGGGAGGAGGCCCCGGGGAAGACCCAGGACACGCTGGAGGGACTATGTCTCCCGGCTGGCCTGGGAACGCCTTGGGATTCTCCCGGAAGAGCTGGAAGAAGTGGCCAGGGCGAGGGAAGTCTGGGCCTCTCTGCTTAAGCTGCTACCCCCGCGACCCAACCTCGGATAAGCGGAAGAGGATGGATGGATGGATGGATGGATGGATGGATGGATATATACACACACATTATAAGATACACATTTTACTGTATAGCTCTGTAAATGTAAGACAAAACATTACACTATATAGTGTATATTTCTGTGAGCACTGTAGATCTCCATAGAAACCATAAAGTTATGATATACTGTAATTACTGTAGAGAGTACTGTAAAATGTAACTGAGGCTACAGTGAAGCGACTCAAATTCAGCTGAACTCACTTTCCAGCTTCAGTCATGATTAGGCCATTATTGATTACATGGTTCACCAAAGTTGCATGTATTGCATTGGAAATATTGGCTTTTCTTTGTCATCCTCCTCCTCCTCACCCTGAATGGCTTCCACTGCCTGCTTAGCCTCCTCTTTGTCTGTCTGTCTGTCTGCGTGCGTGTGTGTGTGTGTGTGTGTGCGTGCGTTCTTACCTAACACCTGTGCAAGTCACTTGACGCCTATTTTATACTCTGACACATGATTGAATTGGTCACCCAATTGAGTTTGCACAGGTGCAACATGAGTGAGACTAATTGGTAATCAGGCTGTTGCATTTTGAAGGTCAGTGTTTCTAGGTGAACAAATTGTGCTAAATGATGCAATTGTGTTCAGAGATTTGCTAAACTGTGATTTGGAATGATATTTAAATGAGACCAATGGAATTGTGGTTAAGAGTTTAGCAGTTTGGAGTCATGTTCTTGATACATGAGCTTCATGTTTTCAGAACTGTGTGCATAGTTCAATTTTTTGTGTGTATTAAATGGGGAAAGACTGTAATAAGCAATCTCAACAGTACTGAAGAGAAGGAACCAAATGTATCCTTAAGATTATGATGATCATTATAAATATCCTGCTGCCATCAGAGAAGTGCATAGATCAGATATTGACTCAAAGTATTGTTTATATTTAGATTCCTTTAAGAAAGTTTAAGTTTTGGGTTTGCTATTGATTTTAGTAGTGACAGGGAAAGAAGGAATACAGCATTTTGTGATCAGGCACTTATATGCCATTTATTTACCCTGGGAAAACAAAAAAGAATTAAATTACCCAAAGCCTACATGTAGCTTGCTTACATCATCAGCTTTACTCATTTGATCCAATGCAGTTAGCATGAGGCCTAACTATGGTACAAAAGAAGAGGGAATTAATTTCACTGTAAGGTCATCAGTCAATCACTATATAAATCACTATAAAATGTACACAACTACCAGTAGAACCTGATATACATAATGTTAATATTAAACTTTTTTCTAGTCAGAGTGACATTTTTTTCTTAGTTATCACAATTAGAAAAGTAAAAAAGTCTGAGAAAGACAGGAGATGTCAGGGAAGGTATGTCATGTCCTTTACAGTACACAGCTACTGTATGTGTGATTATTTACACGTGACACACACATTAACTATAAAGGGACTAGCATAAAACATTAAAGGAACTGAATGAAAAATGAGTGTACTTTTATTAATTTATGTTTCAGCATTTTAATACTTGGTGTGTGTTTCCCAAATGTAGTTCAACGCACATTTAGGTATCATTATTTTTTCAGTGTTAGCTGGTGCATTAAACGGACTCTCAGAAAGTTGTGAGTTTTTATTATTAGTAAGCAAGTGAAGTATTTACAAAGTCCTCCTTATTTTCTAAAACAAAAAAAAGGAAAAAAGAGAAACTACTAAAAATATAACCTACATCAGGACTTTTCAATAATGGCAGTCAATTAAAGCATAGCTTGTAGAAAAGTGAAGTCCGCAAACACAAAATTGAATAAATGGTTGCAAGCTCATCAACTGCAGTACATCTTACATGTGGAATGTCATCCAAAATTCTATCCTGTCATTGGCTTTTGTAAAATTTTACTGTAGAGATTTGTGTGGTAAAACAAGCAAGAATAAAGCTCAGCTGTCTGAAGCAGTCAAAGAGGGGAAGGCAGCATCCCTTTATGGAGAAGGTGATTGCTCAAACATGTATGGTTTATTGCAAAAGACAGGAAAGCTTGTTACAGGACATTAAATAATCGATACAAGCAATAGCATTTTCAATTCGTCAGTTACAATTTATTTCGAAACATGGCAAAAAAGGTGTGGTGATCGCACGTAATTTCAATATTACAGACATTTACTGTGAAAATTCAAAGTGGAAAGATGGAAGATGAACCTAAAATGTTGCTCTTAGCAAATTCCTCATTCCGCATTTAGATCAATACCTCTGTAGACTTTGTGATTTCTTTGTGATTTGTCATTTTAAAATAGACTGTCAAAATGCATAAATATAAATAAAAGACATAATCAGTCAAAAAAAATTACAGTGAAGATATTAAAAATTTAGAATGAGAAAACAAAAACAATTTTATAGTAAATAATAGATGGTATCCTTTAATGGGCATCCTTATGCATATGCAAAATAAATATGTTTCAGAAACAGACAAAATGAAAATGGCTTAAATTGACAAACAGGATCATTTAAAAACAACATTTTTACAGGAAATTAATAAGAGACAAAACAAGAGGAAAACAGGAAATTACAAATACGCTTAGAAAGGATTTGAGGAGTTTAGAAAGAAACTAAAAACAGAACTGCAATGAAAATGAGTAAAAACAGAAGTTCTATAAAAAAACAACAAAGCATTATTTAAAAGACTCATAGATGCATAATGTGAATTGTAAGATGAGCAGGAAAGACCAAATGAAATGAAATAAATATGTATTTCACAGTTTTTACTTTTAATAAAATACATAGAATGCCTCAGGATAAAGTAAATATTTTAAATAAATCGGATATATATTTTGGACAACTAGGTATGCAGTACCAAAGAGAAAGCAAACCCCTTAGTGTGACTGTAAGAGTTACAAACATACATTTTTGGTGTTATTTTGAAACTATTAGTATAGTGTTATTTCATCATTTTCAAATCCTCTTTGCCCTGAACAGGGTTGTGGGGGATACTGGAGCCTATCCCAGCTAGCATAAGGCACAAGACAGGAACAAACCTTGGGCAGGGCACCAGTCCATCACAGGGCAAACAACATCACACACAAGCAGCCACACATGAGAGCCATTTTAGTATCGCCAGTCCACCTAACCGGCATGTCCTTGGATTGTGGGAGGAAACCAGAGCACCCAGAAGACACCCACGCAGACCCTGGAAAAAATGCAAACTCCTCACAGGGTGGACCTGAAATGTGAATCCTGGTATCCTTATTGCAGGTTAGCAGCACTGCCGTTTTGTTTGAAATTATTAACAACCTGATTCCACCAATCAATTCAGGTGACAGGTATGTTTAATAACATGAATGTTGCAAATGTGGCACCAGTCTAAAGCAGGGGTACTAAAACAGATCTTGGTAATCACAGAGCAAAAAACATTACTGCTGTCGTATTTAATGTTATGAAGACTGCAGAAATAAGCTGGAAATCCACTTATATCAACAACATTCAGCCAAGATGGATTTAGAAGATAAAAATCCTGTAAAGCAAACTTGTTTGACTTTTATGAACAAGCAGGCAGAGTGGCAGAGGAAAGTAAAGCATGTCACAGTTTACTTAGAATGTCTACAAGCCTTTGATACTGTTCTGCACTGAAGATTTATTTCTAAACCTGGAAATCATTGGCATCAGCAATAACTTGCAGAATTGGATTGTGCTGGTTAATGGGCAGGAACAAAGAGTACAGATTAGTGGTGGATTTCTCCCATGGGTTATGGGGTATCAGTAGATGACACAGAGGGATCTGTGCTTGGACTGTTTCTCTTTCCAATTTACATTCATCACAGAAATACAGACCTAGTGAGCAAACACGTGTAATTTGTATGTAAAACCAAAATTGGAGGGTTAGCACATGCTAACCTGGTAGGGAAAGACCTGGGCAAAACACTTGACAAAATAAATGTCAGTGTATCCAGTGTATGCAGAATACTACATGTAGATAAAATAACCTAGAAGAAGCAAACTCTGAAAGAAATGTATGATCTATGTTAATGCAAATTGTCATCTTCCACTAGGCATATGCTCTATAAAAGTCTTTAGAAAGTCACAGTGGGAACTCTACAACCGTAAATCTGGCCAGTCTGCTTCTGCACTTGCATTCTCTGTCCAGCACTCTCTATGTGCCCAAATGTTAACTGTGCATTAAATTCTACATATGTCCCTTTAATTTCATGACTTTTCTTAAATTCTGCTTAAAAATTTTAATTCAATTTACATTTTATTTTCAACATACTGTATCTAAATTCTACTCAAATCATAGTGACTTATGCCTACTGTCCCTTATCATTTTGAACCCTAAATCTTTGACAATTTCAACTATCTGCTCTTTATCTTTAACATTTCATAATGTAGAAATCAGTGTCTTAAACTGTGAAATGTTGAATCTTGATTGTATTTTTTATTCTGTTCGATTTTACGTCACAATGTTTAGAATGGTGCCGATAACATGTGATGGCTACTCATTCCTTTGTAATCCTATGAGCTTGCCCACGTAAGTCTGAATGCTAGGACCAGAGAACCAAGTATTTTACAATTTAAGTCCTATTAGTAGAAATAAGGTCATCTGTTAGTGGTCCAGTTTAAAGAGTTCAGATTGACTCGTATAAGCTGTAATACCATTGTTACCAGGGTCTGTTTTCATATCTTGTGCATTTAACGTATATGTGAACTATGAGTGAAATAAGGGCACAACAAAAGTTTAATTCACTTGAAAGAGGACTTAAGTTTATTTCAGAAAAGGAACTTCTTTTTTGTTTGCTTTACTATTTAGTAAAATTATTTTTTCATCTCTTTCTTGATTCACAGATCAGTTTTAGAATTTCAGAAGTTACAGAATTAATCATTATAAGCTCAAATGAGGCCCATACCAATTATTGCTTCCTCATCAGTAGTCTTTAGCCAGCAAATGTCAAAATCAGATACTGGCTGGCAGTCACCTTTCATTGTTTGAAGGTTTCTCTGTTGTCTGCAGATTTATTTGTGTTTAGGGTGATGTGAGACTCTAATTTAGCCCAGTGTGACCAAGAGAGGTTGAGTGCCAGAGTGTGTTGTGTGAATGAGAGTTGCCATTTACACTATTAGCTCCTGCTAACAGCTGGTCTCAGGAGCTTTAGGAAATTAATTAATTATTTTGATTCAAAACTAGTTTTGTAAAATTGGACTTGCTTGTATGGAATTTTAATAAATTCAGTATATATTTTTTTAATTAATTAATTAATTAATGACTAACTCCCGAATTTTGTTGTCAGTGCTTCCAATAGTGATGTACAGTTGGCAGCAATACCTGTTAAGATTCCAGTCTGAAGAGTTGATTGTGGACTGAATTGAGTTTTTTGTACATATTCTGGTTAAATGAAACGTTCAACAAAAGATGAAGTTGAGGCAGCAGCAGCATGCATGTAACTTTATTTAAAAGTGAGTGAAATATACGTTATATGTATTTAAATTCCCTGGAATGTAAGCCACATCCACTGAAATGCCATCGATTTACAGAAGTCATATGTGATCATCCATTTCATCTTGTAATTTTTGTAAATTTTGTAATGTTTTATTGTTGTTAAAATGTTGCCCTTTCTTTTTTACCCTTAGCATTGTAGGCAGGAACTACAATGGGCTTAGATTTTAACAAGGTTTAGCAAGTGTGTTTTATGGATTTGGACATTTGAGAAAGAATGGAGCAATTCAAACCTTTGAATTTGCTGCCTTTTTTATGAAACTGTTGCTCAATTAAACTACACAGTATATTAAGTGGAATGCTCCCAATTACAAGCATTGTTTCTTCCAATGGTTGTGACCTTTCTAGTGTGAATTTGCCCTGTTAGGAGACCGAAACCTAATAATAATAATAATTCTTTGCATTTATATAGTGCTTTTCTCACAACTCAAAGCGCTCAGCAATTGCAGGTTAAGTCCTTGCTCAAGGGCCCAGCAGAGCAGAGTCCCTATTGGCATTTACAGGATTCAAACCGGCAACCTTCCAATTGCCAGTGCAGATCCCATAAAGTGATTATAAACATAAAGTCATTACCATCTTATCCACCCTACCACACCTAAACCACCCTCTTATCCACAAGCTGTTCAATGTGTGAACTTCTTATTCTGTCGTCTATAATCATTTGAAAATTATGTTTAGGTGCTTTTGTTTTAAATAAGTTGTTTATGAACTGTTGGGGAAGTGATGGGTACTTTTGTCCTTATGTTGAGTTGTTGGAATGATGTTTTACTTGTTTTTAATCTTTACAACATGAAATTCCATGCTAGTAATGTTGTTACAGCAATAAAATTAAATTTATACTTTTCAGGGATGATTTCTGAACCTGCATCCTTATGGCACGAGTCAGACTGGACACCAGTCTTCAGCGAATGATTTTCCATTGATTAATTTGTACATTTGTGCTTATAAATCATGTCACCTTTCCCACTATTGCATTTCTCATGATAAAGTGGTTGCTGTTTCTTTTTCAGTTTTTGAAAGAGCCCCTCTCTGAACTTTGCCCCTAGTCAACCTTTTACTAATAGCTACACATATTTTGTGTTATGCACACCTGAGATCAGTATACTATTCACAAATATGTACTTCTTCATTTAGTTGTAGTTCAGTCTTAACTGGTTGTTCTTTATGTTGGACTTGTTATGCTCCTATGGGGACTGGAAGTCTTCAGGTTTAAAGGAAGCTTGCAGATTTTTGCCATTTAATCTTACTTATGCTTTAAAGTATCCCAACCTCTGCCAGTTTTAAAATAGCATGATGAACACTGAAATGCAAAGGCAGAGGTGAAAACATTTTCATTTTGTGATGAGTAATATTAATACTCCTCATCCTTTAGAAGTTTATTAATTTCAACATTTCAGTAAATTGAAATATCTGTATGTTCGCATTAAATTTGCATTTTGTAGCATTGTACTTTAAGCATCCTTTAAGCATTACTTATAATTAAGAAAGAATGAAGATTCCGCTAATCTCTTTAAGCAAGCACTCTTCCTTTTTCTAATTTGCTCCTGTGTTCTGAAGTGTAAATGCTCACAATCTTGAAACAATGCTTTTTGTTTCATGAATACTGGTTTGAGGATTAAGCACATCCCTTGCTACCACATATTATTAAGGAATATGAGTACATGTATTAGATCTTGGCAACAGAGTAGTTTAGGCTTTGTACTATAATACTCCCTCAAGAGACAATTATTAACATGTTTAAGCAAATCTGCAAATATATGCAATTTTAAAAAATAAGCATGCATTGTAATAAAGATTCTTTGTATGTATTTATTTTATGTGCTGCCCTCCAATATGAACACCATCTCAAAGAAATGAAAATGTTCAAGGAAACATAAATTAATTAAGAATTGGCCCCTAACCCAGAGTAGCACAAGGAAAGCTGAATTCAAATGACATTGGTTGACGTATTAGCAAAAATAAATACACAAATGTATATGAAATATAAAAAAACCATGAAAATACACAATAAAAAAGAAATCTATTCCACTCTGGGCCTTGCAAATACAAGCTGTGAGGTAGCTGGTCCATTTTCCCACACCAAGTGCCACAAAATGTTTTCCTTCTTACGTCCCCTTCCTGTTTTTCAGATCACACTGTCCTTCCTTCCTCATTTCACTTTAGACTTTGCTTCTCTCTCTCTCTCTCTGTCCCTCTCTGTCTTTTTCCCACTCCCACACTCAGGTGTCCTTCCAGTCCTGATCCTCAACCTATATTTGAAGTATGTAGCAAGGGCACCATATAATGTACTTCACCTCCTTGCTGCTGTTGATCAGTTTGGGGTTTTATACCCTTCCATACAATGTCCTCAACTTCCATTATTACATCCCTCCTTGAATAGTAATGTCTAGGGATCCTTCCTATATTTACAACATATAATCCTTGGATGAAATATTACTGCTGTTCTGTGCACAATAATGACATGATGTGATGCACGCCACAACTAGGGTTAACTTAATAACAGTCATAGAATGCAGACTAACTTAGAGACTCCGTATTGAGAGCTACACACTGAAGTGATGGAGTGAATTCTGAATCTGCAACTCAAAGACTTTGCTTTTTTATTTCTACATCCTTGATCATCTTGGATTGTCTTCACCCTTTTCCAGCTGTCAGCAAACTACATTTGCTTTTCAGAGCAGTGATTTATAATTCACTTTGGGTAGTAATTCATCTATCCTTTCTCGTAACATTTTTCTATTATTGAGTTGCTGACTGTAGCAGAGCAATGTTTACAAGGCATGATCCAATGCTGGACAGGATGCCTGTTCATCACTGGCCACACTGACACCAACTCCCACACATACTGAAACTAGACACAAATCAACCTAACATGCATATCTTTGGAATGTGAGAAGAAAGTAATATATCAGGAGAAAACTATGCAGAGATGACGAACCATTGTGACACCTTGTTTTAATCATATTGCAGCATAATTAATTTTTATATTTTGATTTTTGCATTTTTTTTTTTTTTACATTTTAATGCTTTTAATGTAAATGTCTGTAAAGGTGTCAAGCTTCCTCTAGTGATTTCTTTGACCGAGTCTACTGTATATATGGAACTGATTGTGAAGCTATCATCTCAGATAACGCACCTGCTCTTCTTAACTGATTTTAGATCCACTCGGGCAGTCTCATATCATTCAGCTCAATATTCACACAGCAGAAAAAGAGAAAAAGCAAGAGCACAGCTAAGGGAGCTGTGAGAAAATTAATCAGAAAAAATACAATGCGGACGTCATCTGCTGTACCGTCAACTGAGCTGGGCTCATCTCTGATTTCCTTTATCAAAATGCCCTGTATAGCGGAAAGATTTATCAAGATTTGGTTTAAATAAATGCGCACTTCTAAATATCATAGACACCTTTACTGTAGAAATTACATCTTATTTTAGTGTGTAATGTAGTTTTAGCAAACATATAGTAATGGTTGCATTTCTTATTGTATTATTTAATATGTACTTTTACTACTAAATCTAGAAAATTGTTATCTAAAGCTAAAAATATAAGAAATAAATGGAAGCTTTTTAATAAAAGTGAGCAATGCTAGATAATTTTCAATAATGAAAAGAGGAAAACGGGTATAAGGCTAACGTCACACATTTTAGGAATCCTTTGTACCATTATTAATGTAACTGGGTGGGTTTGAATTGTCCCTACATGGTTGTACCCATGATTAGGCACTTTGTGGTAATGGTGCCCATCCAGAGCTGATTCCCCGTCGAGGCTATGCAAGTTTGGAAATGCATGAGTGTATGTGTCATTTTTGTTTATCCACACTGTTTTGGTTTAATACTTGAAGACAGAAAAAACATGCCGCAAATATGTTACAACATTTTGCAAAAAAAAAATAAAAATAAACTGGTTATGAAATCAGACCTAGAATACACTGGAAGGGCTTATTTCCAGGGATTGTACATCTTTCTTTACCAAAAGCTGCTATTGCTTTTATTAAAGGTGGCCATTAAAAGCTCTTCTTTGAATAGTTTTATATCGACACTTCCTTTATTTATACACACTGACATCTTTACCTTTATTCTGAAAGTAAAGCAGTAGATAGTTTTCCAGTTAATAAATTAAAAATCAAATCTTTATGAATTAAACTGAAGTACAAACCAAACTTGACTAGTTTGTAATGAATGTGCTATGTTGAAACTATTCTCTTCAAAAGTGTATATTCAGTCAAAAGCCTAAATAATAAGCACAATTATGCACCCATCCACTGATTATGTCATAACATTTAAATGGCTGAATCTAAATGAACTGCAGACCGAACCACCTGGATTGAGACCTGAATGCAGCAGATGACACCTCAGTGGAACAGTGTGATTTTTTTTTTTAGGGTGGCTGGAGTGCCAATCCTGCCACCAATCCCCAAGTTTTCCCTGTAAATTGGAGGACCTGCTTGCAGGGCTGGATGCAGATTAATGTCATAAACAGGATAAAGCAATTGCAGGTTAAGGGCCCAAAGGAGTAGAGTCACTTTGGGTGTTTATGAGATTCCAACCAGCAACCTTCCAGTTGCTGGTGCCGATCCCTAGCCTCAGAGCCACGACTTCACGCCCCAGACCCACCTCAAAATCAGACATTCTGAATTTCTGCGTATACTGGAAATTGACCATCAAGATGAATATGAATCAGTCCATATAAGTGATCGGGGCACCTAGGTTTTTATCTTTAATGAAAAAATTTGAATAATCCAGAACTGTATAATTTTAGCAGACAATAGGCTTTTTATCAGGAAAAAAACAAACTATCATACCAAAAAGGAATAAAATAAATACAAAGTCATTCTTAGTTACATATTATTTACACACTTTTTAAGTTGCGGAACTGACTAATAATCATTTGGCCAGTGATAATCAAAATGTGGAAAGACAAGTGAATGTGGAAGTGATGCATTTATGTTACATAACGTGTGCGTTCTTGTAGCTATGATGCACACAGCAGAGCAGTGAACAATGTAATGGCACTTTCCCTTGAGTCATCAGTAATGACATTGGCAGTTCACATCCAAGATGATAAATGTAATCAAAAAAGTAACACTGTATATAATTAAAAATAAATGCCAAAATATGTAGAGCTTAAATACTGCTAGACAATAGACATTAGGAACACCATTAGCTTTGCATTTAGAGTTGTCAAAATACTTTCAGAGTTTCTTTCCTGTAGGTTTTTACAAATAAATTCTATCACAATGGGCGTATAATGGCTGAATGCTAACCATATAGCAATCTGCATAAAATTTTTAAAAACATTTAAGCGACCCTCATTCTGAGTAAGAAGCATTGTTTTTAGTTGCAGATGTTAATACTACAAGAAGGAAAGACAGACTAATCTACAATCACTGGCCAACTTTTTTATGAATAGACTTTGCAGGCTCCAGTTACCCGTGTTCCACCTCTTTAGTACTGTAAATCTGGAATACATATATTACGCTTATTAAATTATTGTGAATTTCCCCTTGGGATTAATAAAGTATCTATCTATCTATCTATCTATCTATCTATCTATCTATCTATCTATCCATCTACATAGCATTATTAACAAAGACATTGTATTACAGAAAACTCTGCGCCCCAGAATTTAACAGCACAATTTATTGTGCTATTGTATTATTATAACTTGGTAATGTGATGTAGTTTGATTAATGGGCATTTTAAAGTTTATTCTAAATGATTATTTCTCTATATTTCATAATCTTCAGAAATTTGAAAACAAGTCCTGAAGGCACATGGCCTGCCTACAAACATGGTGCTGGACTTCCACACCTGTGCTTTTGTCGAGCCCCACCATTTAAATCAGGCTATAGCTGTTGACCTAGTCTCCTACTCTCGCTCATATTTAAGCATTGACATGCAAGGAGTTATGTCAAATTAAAAGTGATGTTTACTGTTTGTTCTCATAAATAAGATTCAAAAAACATTCTGTCTAGTAAATGGGGAATCTAGGGTTTAACTTGTGATTAATGGGCACAAGGCAGTAACATTTAGTAAGCTGCATGTCAGTCCATTGTAGGCAGTGGATAAACATACACATGTTCAGGCAGCTATGACAAGTGGAAGAATATAAGTGTCCCTAGTGGAAATCCCCATGGAAAACATACCAGTGCTGTACAGATAATATTCTGACCTGGATTTTAGCATTTGTGGCTCCATTGCTGCCATGTCAGCCTTAAAAGAAATGAGTAAAAGATGAAAATGCCCATCCTTAGTAAAGTACCATAGAGAATTTGCAGCCATTTTCAAGCCTTTTTTTGTTAGTTTTCATGGTGCTTCTAGCTATACTATCAATGTAGGCTCCAAAAGCCTAACCTTTGCAGAACTGTATACTTTCCTTTATGTCATAAATAGAAGATACCGTATAAATACCATTAAGGAAAGAATTCTGTTTGTAAAGGATAAAACATATATGACCTTTTCCCAGTCTCTTCTACAGCATCTCCTTTCTTAAGCTTTGAATTTTTTTTTTTTTTTTGTACTCTGCCACATGAATCCTCTAAAGGTTATACTAAGGGTAGAATATGAAAACCTTTCGGGAGAGTTCTTTATGGTGGATGTTAGAAAAGCAAGCTTTAAATAAATAAAACATTTGAATTCACTTGAAAAGTCAGCTTTTTTTATTTTTTATTCCCAAGAAGTGATGTTTTTGAGGTTCACTGTGTGTGTTGTGAATGTGGAGTTTATGGCTTTGCCAGTATTGTTTTTAGGAAATCAAGATAATAATCAAAGGTGTGTCTTTTTTCTCATTAAGAAGTTTGCTTTCATTATTGGCAGTGGACATATCTAATAAATGGTGTATTTTTAAACTGTTTTGATAGATTCATTTATTGTTTCATTTTGGAGGATATAAAGCTTGAACAATATATCATTTTGGGTGAAATGGTGGGACAATGTTTCTTTTTGTGATTCATACAGATTTTTAGTTTATAGCGATAACTAGCAAAATACCTGTGCTTCGCAGTGGAGAAGCAGTGTGTTAAAGAAGTAATGAAAAAGAAAAGGAAACATTTTAAAAATAACGTAACATGATTGACAATGTAATTGTTTTGTCACTGTTATGAGTGTTGCTGTCATATACAGTATATATATATATATATATATATATATATATATATATATATATAGACACATATACACACACACATATATATATACACACACATGCATACATATACACATATATATACATATATATATATATATATATATATATATGTATATATATATATACCAATGTAAAAGTTTTGTTTGTGTTGCAGTGTTGCAGTCATCAAGAATTTGATTATCATTATTTCTTTTAATCAAGTTCATATTTGGAGGATGTGTTGTGTTTAAGTTATATTCCGTGTTTGAAACCTGTTACCTTTACCACGGTTGACATTCATCGAAGTGTTCACTACCCAAATCCGTACTCGTGAATCTAAGATGTTTAACAGGCATTCCTGGTATTAAGTTGTGGATTTGCCTGCGAATAGTTAGCGGCAGCATGTCTATGAACTTAATTTAACCTTTCCCAGTCCTGCAAAGTCAGTTCACGTGAGCCGCTCGGAGTACATGCATTGAAGCTTCTCAGCTGTGCTTGTGCTATCTCGTGCGATCTTGCGATGTCCACGGCTTTATTTAATGTTAGCTCAGACCTGGCATACCAGCAATTTAAACTCCGTTACAGCAATTTTAACTCTGTTACAAAGTGATCAAAAGTCTCGTTTAAACCCTGCGTCTTCTCATTAAACTTGTATCTCGGGAATATCGTATTCGTCTTGGGCATGACAAATGCCAGCAGCAGCCTGCCTATGAACTTAATTTAAACTTTTTAAACACCGTGCTTTGTTTCCAAAGTAGCTGCACTCATGAATATGCTTGTATGCGTCACTCGCTTCATATTCTTTTGCTGCCTTCTCAATTGTGTAATGCGTTTTTTGAATAGGTTTCATTCATCGAAGTGATCACTCGTACTGCTTTCACAGTCACTTCACGTGAGCTGCTCTCACTTGTGTGATCTTGCGATGTCCACGGCTTTATTTAATGTTAGCTAAGACCCGGCAATTAAAGGTTTCTCGCTACAGCAATTTTAACTCTGTTACAAAGTGATCCAAAGTCTCTCTTATACCTCGTGTCTTCTCATTAAACTTGTATCTCGTGAATATCGTATTCGTCATAGGCATGACAAACGGCAGCAGGAGCGTGTCTATAAACTTAATTTAAACTTACGGTTTACACCGTGCTTTGTTTCAACAGTATCTGCACTTATGAATACGCTTGTATGCGTCACTCGCTTCATATTCTTTTGCTGCCTTCTCAATTGTGTAATGCGTTTTTTGTTCAGCGCTCTTTGGAGCTGTTGCTTTTTGTTTGCGTACTGCATTCACAATCAATTCACGTGAGCTGCTCGGCGGCAGAGTGTTTCTATTGGATTGCCGCTGATGGATGGCCTTATATGGGCAGGCACTCAATTACGTGGGAGGCGTGACAATGAGGGATGCAACTCCGCCTCACACGGCGACCAAGTTGCAGGCTATGACCGGTATATATATACATAAGTAGGTTCCAGTTATGACCGTTACGCATAGAATTTCGAAATGAAACCTGCCTAACTTTTGTAAGTAAGCTGTAAGGAATGAGCCTTCCAAATTTTAGCCTTCTACCTACACGGGAAGTTGGAGAATTTAGTGATGAGTCAGTGAGTGAGTGAGTGAGTCCGTCAGTGAGGGCTTTGCCTTTTATTAGTATAGATTAGTAAATTTCCATGCACAGTGTGTTACTGAAGCACATGAAATGTCATAGTGTATGAAATGTTCTTTGCTGTATAGGGAAGACTGTTCTCTTTGAATGACTGGACCTATTGAATTCTGCTGTTGAGATGAGACACTACGATTTCTATTCTTTTCATTTTTTTTTCTGGTCCAGTATGTCACAGCTTTCTGATTTACACTCCTTTATATAAAACCATTGTGTGCTGATCAAGAAAGCCTTGGATTTAAACAAGGCAGGTGATTACGTCACCTCCAGGTCCTATAGGTCATAAAGTTGCGTTTTGCAATGCAAATTTTTCCAAAGGAAGGAAGCACACAATGCAGTAAGAGTCCATGTTTCTTATTTGGTGTAACAGAGTGCTGTCCAAAGCTTAGAAGCACACAGTCCAGGAACAGTCACTATTTCATTACAAAGGGCAAATCCCAGGCATGTTGCTCCTGCATTAATGTGATACTGCGGCCAGCAGTACAGCCTGAGATTTTTCCATTAGGATTTTAGACATGCTATTTATTATTTTGTAGAATACATGGCAAAAGCCCCTTTGATGATGATATTCCTGTTCTTTATTTTTTCATCTTTGTGCATAATTAGTCTAAAAGAGAATGTCTAAGGGTCACTCTTAGCATGTTTTTTTTAAATATTCCTCTAGTTTCGTTTGTATAAAATTTAGTCCCCTTATACTATTTTATCAGAATGTCTGGGGGTCACCTTTTTTTGAATGTTGTAATAGTTTAATTTTCATAAACTGGGTTTCTTTTCCGTAATTAGTATGTGATTCACATGTATCATTTCTTTCATAAACAGTAGTTTTATCTCTATTAAAATATCTTCTTATGTGTTGGGAAGCAAATTGGAGAGAAGAATAGGATTTGAAACTGATGGAATAGTATTTTGTGTTTTTTTTTTTTGTTTGTTTAACAGATACAGCAAATACTAATAACCACATGTTATACCTGTCCTGTTTCAGCCAGGGTTCCTCCCCTGGCTGGGGTTCAAAGCCTTGTTTTGTGTCTTTTTTGTTCATTTTTGTGACATGTGTTTATCTTAAAGTTGCTTTTGTTGAGTATGTGCATTATTCAATGTATTTGACCTTGTATAGATGTTGCCTCGGTTATATGTGTTTTGTGGGTGGTCCCCCCCAACAGGCGGGGCTGTCTGCCAGTCACTGACAAGATCTGCCTCCACCCTTTATATTTGAAGGGTCTTCCACAGTTCCTTGCAGTTCATTTTATTTTGAATGCACTCTGGTGAGTTTTTGTACCTTTACTGTGCTTTGTGAATTTTTGTGATTTTTGAATCTTATTTTTTGACTTGTTTCTGGATTGTGCTTTGGAACTCTGTTTACTTTGATTGCCTTGTGTTTTTTTCCATTTTGCCTTTTGTGCTCCATGGACCTTTCCTTTGTTTAAGAGGATTTTGTGAAAATAAACTTTATTCTGTAAAGTTTCTTCAAAGTGCTATTTGTGTCTAGCCAATTGGCATTATGGGGAGTGCTTTTTGGAGCATTTTTGGGACTTGTGTGCTTTGGGACTCCTAGTTCATGACAATACCTTATGTGCTGGGGTTGACTTTAGAGTTGAAGTGGCATTTTTTTTCTTTCTACTTTTTGGGAAAATAAATCAATTTACATGTTGAGACTAGAAGCAGTTATAATTTGTACATTCACCAGTGGGTAGCATATGTCTTGTTAATCTAATTAACAAAATAATTTATATTTAATGATTTAGGGAGTTTAGGGATTTTCAAGTTTGAAACTATGACGACCTTTTAGAAACATTCTTTTGTTGCTTGAAATCTAAGAGAGTATGACAGTGGTTTCTTATTAATTTAAATTCCTGATGTTTCAACATCAAACCCTGGTAGACAGTTGCTAATGGAGTTAGGATCTTCAGGAATTATTCAAGTTCAAGTTTATTGTTATGTGCGCATAGTGCATATTGTGCAATGAAATTCTTACTTGCCTGACTGTTCAAAAGCAGTTAACAAAAATACAACAAATAATAGTAATTAAAAATAAAATAATACCAACAAAAAGATATACGCACAAGAGTATAAATTACATTCAACATATACAGTATATGTATATATAAAACACACAGTGTTCTTTTAAGTTAACTTTCAATGTTTCTTTTATTTCTTATTATGACTGCCTGTTCAGGCATCATACGGCATGTTGATAGAATCTTCTGGTGCAAGTGCCAGTGGCCCTGTACTATATTCGAGACGGAAGGAGTTAGAAAAGTAACTTTTCAGGATGGCTGAAATCTTTAATTAAATTGTTTACCTCTTAAAGAATAGTTTGTTAAATATGTCCTGAATAGAAGGCAGCTGGGTGCTGGAATTTCCTGTATCGCCTTCACCTTTAAATAGACAGGGTATTTGTATAAAATGAATATGTATACATCATCACCAATGCTTTCCATGTAAGAAATCATTTCCTTGCATGTCATTAAACCTAAAATAATTCTTGATGAATATTCTGCAAGACCCTATCTGGTAGATCAAAATTAATTCAATATGCTTAAAAATGCATTATTACTTACTATTTCTATTTCCATTTTTAGCCTGAATTGTGGAGCACGCTCAGATCCATTCTGGTTCACTTCCTCAAAAGTTCACTCAGTTAAATGCCTCAAAGGCATAGAATAGTATGTTAACAAAGCACTTTGAAGTTTTAATGTCCTGTCAGAGGTTCTCTTTAACTCTAGAACACACTGCAAGAGTAAATCACAGAAGAAATGCCTAAATTCCACAGTTGTAACAAAAAAATATTGATAGTTGTTTATTATTGCTAGAAACGTTTTATTGCTTTGCGGTCAAATTTATCGAACATTAAGGTCATGGGTTTGTCACCATTCATTAACACTGTATCCTCTTCAACAGTTCATTTATACATAACATTTTATGCCTCATCTGCTCTGCATATTGTTTCTCACGAATAACCCCACAAATACCAAACTCGTACAAGGCTTTAAGAATTAAATGAAGAAAACCTGGAAATAAGCTATTAACCTTACCATTCTGTACAGCATGTTTTTTTACAGTAAAGTGGTTTAAGACAAAAAAATTACACATTTACAGTTTCTATAGAAAGAATGTATGGTAAAACATGCAGTGTAGTCAGTTATTAGAATGTGAAGTCTGAAAATGAGTCCACTGATTAAATCACTATATAAAATACTTACAATATGTCCATATGGTTAAGGACCAGGTAGATGCCTCAAATCTCATTTTTATTTCTTTTATCAACATGATCAGGGCCGTGGGAGTGATTTTATGGTAAAGGGTGCTGTTGACTATAAAGACAATCTAGTATACAGTACATGCATGCTCCATAGAGGAGTACATGACATACGGTGCATACAGCACATGCAAGAGAAATGAGTTATCAAGTCTTGTCAGTTTGCAGATTATTTTGTGAAACCTCCAATAAAGTTTTGCTGTTGTTCAGTAATGTGGACTCAGTGCCGATTTAACAACTGCATGATGTTTGTATTACTTCATTGTTAAATGAATTTCCCAAACCATAAATGACAAGTCAACAACAAAATTCTTTAGTGAATCTCTTTCTTAGCACATTAAATAACAGTTTGGTTTTCGAAAATAATAGATAACAAAATGCAAACACTCGACAAGCAAGCTGAATAGTTTTCAGTAATGATTTGCAGTCTATAAGGTTTTGCAAATGATGGTTTTGTTGACCAGTGCAGCCCAACCTCAGCCTTTTGAGTTCTATAAAGCAAGTATAAAGCAAGCCAGAAGCTCATCATGACATCAGACCTTAGCAGCAGCCTGGATTTTGCTTTCAGCGTGTATCGCTTAGTGCAGGGCCTGGGTATGGGTATAAGTAAAAACAAAAGTTCCCAGCTAACTCTGCCTGCCAACAAGCTAGTACATACACAAAGTAATAGGAGGATGTACCTGTATATGTGATAATATACTGAACTAGATACTTAATAGGCTACTAGTTGTTTAAAAAAACAAAAATATGGGCTTATCTTTCAACTAGAATCATTAAATAAAAGGCAGGTTTAGAACAGGAATGGACTGACCATAATCTAGATGACACCATTTCACAAGCGTAATAGTCATCACCTTTGTATGCTTCACTATTGCTGGAACTGGAATCTGTTGTATAATGCAGTCACTGACCATTTTTGAAGAACAGTCACTATCTTCTTCATGCACTTCACTTTCTGACAGCCCTCATTACGCCCGTCCTGCTGCTGCAGAAGCCTTGCTGTGTGAATGAGACTAGTGGTGGACGAGTGATATCATGGATAACAGTAATGAAGTTAAAGAAGGAACAAATCAGCCTGTGTAGAGGAAGGAATATTTATGTGATAAACAAAGAACAAATATTTTTTTATACAAGTTAATACATTTCGAGTCCCCTGTAGCCTGCAGCGTCCTGTGTGGCAGCATAGATTAGCTTGTGCAGAAGCATGGCCATGCTCATACTGCATTATTATCCCAATATAAAAGAAGGCTGCAGCACCCTTGGCTTAACCCCCCCTATTCCCATGCTCTTGACCATGATCATTTTGTTAGACCTTCTATCAATGTATTGTCATGATTAATCTATAGAATGCCTGTAAAATACTTTTCCTGTAAAAAGCTTTATTGTAGTACTCATCATGAAAGGTGCAGTAGAATTTAAATTGGACCTGAATGTTCCACAGCTGTGTCCCATCACTTTAGTATTTTTGGTATTTGAATAATTAGGATGCCACATTCTAGATCTTTTGACCCTATCCAACAGGTTATCTTATAAAAGCAAGGAGTAGCAGTACAATACAATTCCTGAAATAAAAAAAATTGTATAGTATAGGCTGGTTCTATTAAACTTTAAAAAGATTGCCTATAATAGAAAGATAACTGCTTTATTTAAGGCTGCTTAAAGAAGATTCCCAATGATCCTGAAATTTAATGACACAAATGATACACAGAATATGTTTTATAATGTAAAGTCGTGCTCCCTCATCCAAAGCAAGCTAAATGAATAAAATGGTACGGCTAATCCCTGCTCAAAAATTGCAATCTAGTAGCTGATTAGGTTGATTGCGTTGTTAAAAACCTCAAGAGAAAATTGTTCATGGAAAAGTAGCATATTATAAATGAAAACTAGTTTTAAAGAAGAAAATGCATGAAGTTGTTTAAAGAAACAAGTCAGTGCATATTTATTATTATTATTTTTTTGTTTAAACAATTGAGAGGCTAAGTCACTCATTTCTTTAAAATACATACTAGAGAGGAACTTTATAAACAAAAACTATTCTTTAAAATGTTATTTAGAACTACAGCATGAGAATGTGGGCGAAGTTAACTACATAGTCTTGAGCAAAGTTCATTAATTCTAGTTTGAATAGTAATAGTTTTAATTTGACAACTTTAGCTTGTATTGTTGTTAAATCTTCTAATATGTTCACTGTTGGAAAAGAATAATTTAAAATGCAAATGTGTGTGATGTATGTATGTATGTATGTATGTATGTATGTATGTTCCAGCATCACTTCCAAACATGTTTCTCATTAGTCAACTAAAAATACTGTAGGGTGTAATCAACCGTAACCCACCCCCTTCTGGGTTGATCTTACAGTCTTGTATGCATGTTATCATCCAGTTGACACTTGGAATGACCACCAGAGCGTGAACTGGAAGTGACTGCCAGCATTCTTTATGTTTGAGCACCACCGCGCCCCTGTTGCTTTTGAAATTAAATAGAGTTGGTCAGTTCCAAGCGTCAGCTGGCTGATAACATACATACAAGACCACATGACAAGCACATTAGTGAGTCTTCATTGATTGTTAATTTATTTTTATTTTTAAAGTTGTGTTTTTTTTTTTAAATTATATTTTTCTCAAACAATTAAAAAAAAAAAAAAGGAATTTCAGCTAGTGTAATAATATTTTTGAACAAAAGCCTGGTCTATTATGAAAATATAAATGATATATTGACCATTAAAAACATTTTTAATGACTTCTACACTTTTACAGCTAAGATGAAATGTTCATACTATCAAGAATGGATGACTAAGAAAAGTGTCATCATTCTTTACTAAACCTGTTACTTCCTGGTCAGTGTAGACCAGTAATTTCCAGTCCTTGTCTCAGTTGGAACCCTGTGGCTACAGAAGTTTGCAGCAATCAGCCTATTGTACATTTTGAAAGGAAGCAATATTGTGATACAGTATATACATTCATTAGAAATTTAGAAATATCTGTATTATTGTCATGATTTTTGGTGTTTAGCTTTTTTTTGACAATTCATGTTAATTCACATATTTTCTGTGGAAATTGCTCCCTTAGTTATATTTCAGTATTCACAATTAACAATAAGAGGAGTAGTACCAGAACAAATGATTAAGGAGAAAGCTACTAACAGAGAATTGTAGTTTATTCCAGAACAGTGAATATAATGCAGGAACCTACTACAACCAAATTGGAATCCTTTTGCAAAGTATGTAACATTATATCATAATGTTCAAATATGTGCCTTCTATTGTTGTGTAGATTTTTTTTTTTTTTTTTTATTAATTTTATTACAATCAATACATAGCAATCAAGTTTTACAAAAAAAAGAATTATGCTAAGAACAGATCGATCCCCACCCTTGAGAGAGAGAGCAAGCCAAACGGTGTAAAATTTAAGGCTTTTAAAAATACCTAAATCAACAAATTCTCTGTGCTTTATAAAATCATTTCAAAATATTACTGATTAGATCCTGCCATGTTTTGAAAAAAGTCTGCACAGATCCTCTAACTGAGTATTTGATTTTTTCCAATTTTAAATAATATAACACATCAGTTTCCCACTGACTTAAAAGAGGAGAGTTTGGGTTCTTCCAGTTTATCAGAATAAGTCTGCGTGCCAACAGTGTAGTGAATGCAATCACAGTTTGTTTGTCTTTCTCCACTTTAAGACCCTCTGGAAGAACCCCAAACACAGCTGTTAATGGGTTAGGAGGGATTGTGAGTCCAAGACTGTCTGAGAGGTAATTAAAAATTTTTGTCCAGAATAATGTTAATTTGGAGCAGGCCCAGAACATGTGACCTAGTGAGGCTGGGGCTTGGTTGCAACGTTCGCAGGTTGGATCATGCCCTGGAAACATTTTGGAGAGTTTTAGTCGAGACAGATGTGCTCGATATATAATTTTGAGTTGTATAATTGTATGCTTTGCATATGGAGCTTGAGTGAATTCTCTGCATTGCTACTTTCCACTCCTTTTCTGATATATTAATTGAGAGGTCATTTTCCCAGTGTCCTCTTGGATCTTTGAAAGGAAGGGATTGTAAAAGGATTTTATATATTGTAGAGATGGAGTCTAACTCCTTGAAATTGAGCAATAATTTTTCCAGCGTGGATGAGGGTGCAAGATGAGGAAAATCTGGAAGGTTCTGTTTAACAAAGTTCCTGATTTGAAGATAGTGAAAGAAATTTGTAGCTGGAATGTTAAATTTGGAACGTAATTGTTCATAGGATGCAAAGACGTTGTCTATATAAAGATCTCTAAGCAAGTTAATTCCAAATTTTTCCAGATATTAAAACTGCATATGTTTGTGAGGGTTGAAAGAGGTGGTTCTTTTGCAGGGTGCCACAGAAAGAAGCTTCTCCGTCTTAAAATGCTTTCTACATTGGTTCCAGATTCTAAGTGAGTGGAGCACAATTGGGTTATTAGTGTATTGCCGATAACGTGTGTTTATTGGAGCACAAAGCAAGGAATACAAAGAAGTACTGCAGGATTTTACTTCTATTGCGGTCCATGCCTGTGTATGTTCTTCTATTTGTGTCCAGGTTCTTATCGACTGTATATTTGCCGCCCAGTAATAAAACTGGAAGTTAGGTAGAGCCATGCCGCCTTCTGCCTTTTGTCTTTGTAGGGTCGCTCTTTTGATGCGTGGATGTTTAGAATTCCAAATAAATGAGGTTATTGTTGAATCTAATTGCTTAAAGAACGATTTATTAATGTATATTGGTATGTTTTGAAATAAAAAAAGGAGCTTAGGAAGAATATTCATCTTAACAGTGTTAATTCTTCCAGCTAGTGTGAGATGAAGGGTTGACCATCTATGCAAGTCTTGTTTAATTTTTTCCATACAGACGACGAAATTTTTTGATAAAGAGCTTTATGTTTACTTGTGATGTTTACCCGAGGTATTTAAACTGTTCTGCAATGATAAAAGGAAGGGTGTCTAATCTAATATTATATGCTTGCGAATTCACGGAAAGAGTACACTTTTATTCAGATTAATTCTGAGACCAGAGAGCTTTTGAAATTCTGTGAGTGCTGCTAAGACTGCAGGCACAGAATTTTCTGGGTCCGATATATACAGTACCATGTCATCTGCATATAATGAGATTTTCTGTTCCAGTCCTTCTCTGCTAATCCCCTTTATCTGATCAGTATTTCGACAATGTATTGCCAGTGGTTCAATGGCAATTGCAAACAGCAGTGGTGACAAAGGGCATCCTTGTCTTGTGCCACGTTCTAGTTTAAAGTAGTCTGAGCAAATGTTATTGATGCAAACTGAAGCTTCTGGGTTAGTATACAGTAATTTAATCCATGCACAAATGTTGGGCCAAACCCAAACTTCTCCAAAATAGTAAAAAGGTATTTCCATTCAATCATGTCGAATGCTTTTTCTGCATCCAATGATAATAATATTTCTGGGGTGTTTGATTTAGTTGGTGAGTATATTACATTAAACAGGCGTCGAAGATTTGAAGATAAGTGTCGGCCCCTAATAAATCCAGTTTGGTCTTGTGATATTATTGAGGGAGCACTTTCTCCATCCTTCTAGCTATGATTTTAGAGAGTATTTTAACGTCGTTATTCAGAAGTGAAATTGGTCTGTATGATGCACATTGTAATAAGTCCTTATTTTGTTTTGGAAAGACAGTGATTAGTGCTTGGCGAAAGGTTTGTGGAAGAGATTGGTTATCTCTGGCTTCTGTAAATGTTGCTAATAGGAGGGAGCTAGCTGAGCGGAGAATTTCTTGTAAAACTCTGCAGGGTAGCCATCAGGGCCTGCTGCTTTTCCACCTTGGAGTGACTTTATAGCATCCAGTAATTCTGATAATGACAGAGGTTTATCGAGCTCCTCCACACTAATAGCGTCAATTTGTGGTATCTGTAATTTATCCAGAAATGCATTAGATTGTATATTGTCTTCTTTAAACTCAGTAGTATATAGGGATTTATAGTAGTCTCTAAAAGTGTACATTATATTTTTGTGTTCGATGATTTTATCTCCGTTCGTGTTAGTAATTACGAGATTGCGTTGCGCACTTCTTGCTTGTGAATTTGTTGCGCTAAAAGCTTATTAGCTTTCTCTCCATGTTCATAATAATGATGTCTGGATTTGTAAATTAGTTGTTCGGTTTCTTTAGTTGTCAAGAGGTTTAATTCTGAATGTAGAGCCTGCCTCCTCTTATGTAGAGTCTCGCTTGGTAGTCTGGCATGTTCTTCATCTATTTTAGTAATTTCGCTTTTTATCTCTGCTACTTTCTTCGCTTGGATTTATTTCTGTGGGAAAGATATGAGATAATCTGTCCTCTTAAGAAGGCCTTAAGAGTTTCCCAGAGTGTTCCTGCAGAGATCTCAGGGGATGTATTTGTCTCTAGAAAGAATTCAATTTGTTTGGATATAAATTCAGTACAATTCTCGTCAGCTAATAGAAGCGGATTGAGACGCCATCTGCGGGTGAGTGTATGGGGCTTAGTAATTTCAGCTCCAAGATCATCGGAGCATGGTCTGAAATAACAATAGCATCGTATTTACAAGATTTAATCTTAGGCAAGAAGTTATTATCTATAAAGAAGTAATCAATCCTTGAGTAGCAATGATGTACTGGTGAGTAGAAAGAATATGTTCTTGAATTTGGGTTTAAAACCTCCAGGGATCTGATAAGTTGTGATCAGTTATAAACTTTGTAATTATCTTTGCGGTGTTAGTTGCGTTCCCCTGTGGAGGAAGTCTTATCTAAAAGTGGATTTAGAACACAATTAAAGCCCCCAGCCATTATAAGTTTATGAGTGTTCAGATTGGGAATGGATGCAAATAAATTTTGTATAAATTCCTTATCATCAACATTAGGTGCATAAACATTTATCAAAATCATTTTACAGTTAGATAAGTCTCCCATGACCATCACATATCTCCCTTCAGGATCCAATACTACATCTGATGCTACAAATGGTACTGTTCTATGTATGAGAATTCCCACCCCTCTAGTTTTCTTTGTAAAACTAGAATGGAACATTTGGCCAGTCCAGTCTTTTGCAGCCGAACTGATCCTTACTTAGTAAGTGGGTTTCCTGTAAAAATACTATTTTAGCATTTAGACCTGTTAGGTGAGAAAGTACTTTCTTTCTCTTTAATTCGTGATTCAGGCCTTTAACATTCCAGCTTACGAGTTAACTGTCCCATCATGGAGACACTGATTCTGAGTTTTTGGTGTCATATTATAGTCTTAACTGGAAGTGAAATAGTTTAGGTCTTAATTTCCTATTCCCCAAGAGTTGTTGCCATGCAGCTTATTATTACGTTGATAGTTATAATTATAAAGATTGAGATGATAGATTAGATATAGATCAAGCCTGCTCTCTTTCTCTTCCCCTTAACCCCCACCCTCCCTTTTGCCTCCCCAGGTGAGGCTAAAACCCACTTCATGCAGTCCCAGTCCTCTGACATACCCAGAGACAGAGCACGTCCAAAGCACATCAAGCCCCCATGCAGTGGCGCTTTAAGGTTAAAAGATAGAGATATCTGTTACCAATATAGTCTTTAAAAGAGGAAAAAGAAAAAAAAAAAAGAAAAGAATTTTGCACTTAATATATATACATATATATATATACATATATATATATATATATATATATATACATACATACATACATACATACATACATACATATAATCTTCATCAATTTTAGTGCATTAAGATGATATCCCCAGATAATAAACCCAGGTGATGGTGTTAAAGATGTGTCCAAAACAAGCATAACAAGTCTTAATGCAGTAATAGCAATAACAGCAAACCAAGGGTATGATATTGAACAGTCTCATTTAGGGTACACATGAAATAATTAGAAAAGAAAAAAAAGAGGAGGAAAACGTAATTAAGCACAATAAAACACAAACATTTACGCCCTAGTAATACTAAGTAATGATAAGTAATAAGTAAGTAATAATAATATAAGAATATGAGAATATATGCTGATAAAAAACCCGTATTTTAAAAACAAATAGATCAGACAGTAGATTATTAATCCTAGCTTTATCATTTACCGCCATGACTCACAATTATGTATCAGAATAGTCCGGGATCAGCTTTCTTAACTCGTTTTCTGCCTCCTCCTTGCTAGCGAAAACATAGAAATGCCCTGCCATTCCACTTTCAGTTTTGCCGGATACAGGAGGCCGTATTTGACATTGGCTTGCCGTAGCCGCTGTTTAATATTATAGAAGGCGGCGCGTTTGATAGCTGTTGCTGGAGAGAAGTCAGGGAAGACGCGAATTTGGCAATCTTCATATATAATATCTTCCTTTTTTTTCCTGAGGAGTTCCATCACCTCTAACTTAAATGATAATCGTTCAAAACGGACTATAAAAGATCTTGGTCGGGTCTGACGGTGTTTGATCCGCGTACGCGGTAAGCCGCTGCTATCTCAGATTCTGCTTTAAAGTCGCCCCCGATTATTTTAGAAAAAAGTTCAGTTGCGAATTTCACCGGGTTTAAACTTTCTCGATTCTCCGGCAAGCCTTCAATTCTGACATTATACCTTCTATTCCCATCTTCTAAAGCGGCCAGTCTGTCTCCAAGTTTTTCTCCGAGTTTTTTACATTCCGAACTGACATTTACTGCTCTTTCCTCGGCACTGGCAGCTAGATGTTCGGCTATTTCGATCCGATTGTTGTGTAGATCTAATATCATCAATCAAGGTCACATACCTTTAGACTGTGGGTGTACTCAGGCTCTCAAAACAAGAGAACATAAGCACTTAAAGAAAGAATGCAGCCTCTGTATAGTATGCATGTAGTAACAAAGCTACCTGTGATATGTTTTCCTCTTTGTTTTATCATATAAACTATTTAATTACTCAAAAATAACAGACTTATCCAATAATTATATTACGCCTGTTGAAATGGTTGGTGTGGCCGGCAAGTTATTGCAAGAAGCAAAGGTACCACCAGAATCATTCAGGGCATGTGAAAATATGAAGAGAAATCTTAAAACAAAGAGAGAAGCCCCAACTGGTAGCCAGAGCAGACATCGTCAAACAAATATTGACTGATAAGGATCACTAAGAAGTGATATGCCATTTCAGTAAAAATAGTTCTCAAGAAAATAAACATTTCAGTCTACCACTCCAAAGAGTGGGGTTAATGTTGGAGAGGAAGGAGTCAGATAAAAGTTCTCCAAATGTCTGAAACACCAAGCCTGGCTCCGAATTCTAGGGACAACAGTGCTCATTAAAGAAAATTCAAATTGTGTGACCCCATAGAGACAGTGGGCCACCCCGCATTCCCAGAATGGGGTTTTAATGCATTCCTTTCCAGAGGAAAGTGAGTGAAGAGTTGGGTAAAAATTCCTTTCCTAAGAAGGATGAATTGCTTTATGGTGTATCTAAAGCAGGAAAAGGTTTCTTTCTTTCTTTCTTAGTAACACACTAAAACTTGTCATATTGATCTAGAGCAACATTCTATGTCACAGTCAAAGAATTATTATAACATAAACTTGTCAAGCTCTTTCCATGCATTATGGCACAAAATCATTTTATACTTAATATGCCTATGTGTTTTAAAGTCTATTAGTTGAAAGTTGGTGGCACAGTGGGTAGAGCTGCTGCCTCGCAGTTAGGAGACCCGGGTTTGCTTCCCGGGTCCTCCCTGCGTGGAGTTTACATGTTCTCCCTGTGTCTACGTGGGTTTTCTCCCACAGTCCAAACACATGCAGGTTAGGTGCATTGGCAATCCTAAATTGTCCCTAATGTGGGGGTGTGTTGAGTGCCCTGCGGTGGGCTGGCGCCCTGCCCGGGGTTTCTTTCCTGCCTTGTGCCCTGTGTTGGCTGGGATTGGCTCCAGCAGACCCCCTTGACCCTGTAAGTTAGGATATAGCAGGTTGGATGATGGATGGATAGTTGAAAGTTTACATCACATAATGTAGAATTTTTGGTTAGCAAAGAGCACTAGCATCATTTAATCATGTTGTACTTATAAGGGCATAGTTTGCCAGGGTGTTTTATCAAGAGGTTTGACATTATTCAAAATTCATTGAAACCTTCTAATGTTTTCTAATAAAGAACATAATACATTTAAGTTAACTAGAAAGTTTGTTTCTGATGTGACTGGCACAAGCTATAACTGTAATGATTCAGGAAATAGCAGATATGACAAATGGAAGCATTGATGAGTGATTTTAAGTTCCAGACCTATTAAAGGAAATTTATTATTTTACTTAAAAATTGGTTTACCTTTTTTATTCCATATGATTGGCAAGATGTTGTCAAGCTGTGGGGTATCACTAGGCCGGTACAGTGTATAGAAAGTAACATAGAAATCCATCAGAGAACAGAGGGAGAGATGCAAGACCATACTGGCCATAAGAGAAGTCCTTCATATGCCAGTGTCTGAACATGAGGACTGCAAAGATGATTTGCTTTAAATTTGTGATGTGTGTTATAGAAATATTTTAGATTAGGATAAAATGAAAGACGTGGCATTTTCAGTGGATGGTAGATGGCAAATAACACAGCAGTGGAAAGGGATTGCTGATCCAACTAAAAGGACAGTGCAGCTAGGGAGGAAACACCGTCCAGCCACTACAAAGTCTGAGAAGGCAACATACAGGTCTGTGCTTAACCTGGAACAAAGCAGGTAGAAGGGAAACTGTTTGCTGACCTGGCTCTTAAAGAGCAACTAAACATTTTTGGTATTTTCTCAGTTCCTTAAATGAATTTCTCTAAATACTTTTGATGAACGGTAGAAAAAAAATATGATGAGAGCTCATTTTGCTATAGTTCCTACCTTTTTTCTTTTAGGGGAAACAACATATTAAAAAGTTAGAGGACTTTGTCAGCGTTCACCTGCAAAAGAAAAAAAAAGTTAAAGGTTATTGTCACACTGAAGAGAAAAAAAGGTAAAGAAACCAAAAATTTCAGCTTTATAGTCTTCATTAGGTGTCTCGCTGATACACTGCTTCTCTTACCTTCTTTTCTCCTCAGAGTAGAAATGGCCATTTTGATTTTTTTTTCCTTAAGAGTAATGTATGATTCCATGAACCCAGGCAACACACTTACAAACATCATGGTGACATACAACATATTTTGTTCGCACAAAGACCACCAAAAAAAAAAAGAAAGAATTACTAACTAGCTACGCATTGCCTCAAACAACAGAAGTGATTTTTGTTTCACATTCTGATTATCTTCACATACCTTTCAATGAATTTATTTTTTCATTTCTTTAATGATTTTATATATCCCCTGCATGTTTACAAGGCTCAGGGAAAGGGTGGAAATAAAAACAGGTATTTTTTTGTCTTTACAAAATCACGCAAGACTTCAAGAAAAATAGACTCAAAAGAAGACTAATGCAAATCATTTTTTCCTTTGCGCCCTCCCCCATAGTTTATCATCTATAGGGGAGGAGTGAAAGCTTTAGATTCATCAAAAATTTTGATCTCTGGTTTCTGAGCAATCTCAACGTTTTAGGGTCCTCTGATACCAAAAACATCAATATCTCAATGATGGGTGTCTGTCTGTGAGTGTGTGTGTGTCATAGTTTCTCGAGGATGGTCTAGAGCTAAAACAGCTAGATAGAAATATACCAAACTCGAAACTTAAGCCTGTTATGAGATGACGATGTGCTGATTAGTTTTTGAGCCAAATCGTGCAAGAGAAAAACGCACTCTAGAGGAACCCTCAAATACCGTAATTCTGCAATAAATTATGAACTCTTCTTGTCAATTGCTATTGTAATGACCTATTTTATAATTAGAAAGATCAGCATCAGAGCGGTAAATAATTACTGTAATGTTATAGAGTAGTTCGGGGTAACTTGGTTCCTAGGACGCAAAGCTTACTGGCACTGAATTATTAAATAAAAATAGCCTATCTGGATGTGAAACCACTCAGTCTGGCAACTATGTGATCAAACAGCTTCTGCTGGCATTGTAATCCACTTGGTTTTATTGTGGCATGGGAATGTTTCAGGAATACACGTATTGATAACTTCTTTACAATCATGATGGTAGGTAGTAATGGAAACTAATCAAGGTGAAGTCTAAAACTGGAATCAATAAGTCCCCAATCCTATTTTTATGTATTCAGTGTTGATATTGAGGATTCTGGTGTGTGCTATGACTTTAACATTTTCCTGTCTGCCAAACACTTCAAGAAAAAATCAAAAGTAAAGTATTTTCATAAGCAAGTTAAACCCTGTTTAATGTAGTGTGTGCCATTCAACCAAGGAACAAGCCACATAAAAATCCTGAATGGATTATTTTTAATGTTCTTGTATCTCAGCATTACTTTGCAACAGCTCAGTTTACCCTTCGGGATAAGCTGGCTACAGAAACAAATGGGCTGGATGAGCTGCTTTGACCTATGTGCAGGTTACAGAATCCAATTGTCACTCTATTTATTTATTTGTTTTTATCTGTGTGTTGATTCAAAGCATATTTGTGTTTATCTACATAAATAAACTAGAGTTCTGGTTCTTTTGATTGTTACATTTATAATTATCGGTTAAATAATTTTCTTTGATGCAAAATATTTGAAACTTCTTTATGGGACAAAGAAAACGCTCAGGCTTTCATGATAAAAGAAGCCATTTTTTAATTGTATTTTTGTGTGAATGGTGTTTTATGCTGACATTTTATTTATTGTTGATTCTAGTTCCAGGCTGAAATCTTTCTTTTTTTATTTTTGGACGTATTTTGATTTATAAATAATATTTAGTTGTTCAGAAACATGATGGTCATTTCAGATTGTCATTTAGAGGAGGATGGGTACCAAAATCTAAAACTGTCAGTTTAGGAATTTTATTTTGTTGAATGGCATAGACACATGTATTGTAAAAGAATAATTCAAAAATACTGAGATTTTAAATTATGTGTATTTTCATACTGTGTAAACTGTAATGTACCAATGATGATGCTATGAATGGCACTATATAAAATGACTATTAAAGCCAAATGAGTGATGCTAAAAAATATTTTAGATTTTTCATAAATTCTGAAAGTCACACTATTACTTTAATATATATTCAATGGGTTAATCAATTTCCATGTAAAAGCTATACAAGACACCAGAAATCCACTGCTATTATAAAAATAGTAAATTAGTAAGACTACTAATTATACCTTTTGTAAATGTTTACAAGACCTCCATAATTCTGACGTTTCCGGGAGCTGACAGTTGTACCTTCCCACCTCCCAATTTTTTTTAGCATGTAAATTATAAGTATAGACCAAATAAGACAAGCTAAAATATGTTACATATAGTGATGAAGTAACAGATGTTTTTTATAGCTATGCCTGATGACTTCTTCAAGGAGTCTTTACGTGTCTAAAGCCTGTTGCCCGTGCCTTAACTGCCCCCTGAAAAAAGCCAGCAGAGTACAATGGTTTCATTTGGAGATATACCCTGTGCCGGTCTCAGTGGGACGCCATTCACATTAGCAATTAAAGCTGCATTCAGATAAGCATGAGGTCACTTTCATAATTAAAGTGCCTAAGTGAGGAGAGTGATATGACTGGAAAAAGCATGACCACAGCAGTGTTTTCAAATTAACAGAAATAACAGGTTACAGTGGCACTGTACCAAATGCATGCACTGATTGTATATTTTAATAACCACTATCATGAAGATCATAACCAAATGTGTCAACTGCAACCCACATAATAAGAGTTTATTTTCCATTTTCTATCTAGGTTCCAGAAGGTAATATTTTTTACATTCTTGTACCTAGATCTTTATATATGGATGAATTACCATAAATATCGTGATTGGCATTGTGAAAGCCTTCAGAAGTATTCAGAACAACAAGCAGGGAAACAAAATAACATTAACACAAGAGAATGATGAACACAGTGAGCAAAACAAGTATAACGTGAACAGAAATCAAGCCTTACTTTCAATACAGGACTAACTACAGACATTTTTATCCCTTGTCTACCTGGTGAGGTGGCTTGAGCACATATCCGCCACTTTATCACATAATCTACTGTATATAAAATAAAAGATTGTTTTGTCCCCTTTTTGCTTCCTGTGTCTCTCTTTTTCTTTTGCATTTCTTCTGCCAGCTGATCATTTTTATAGCTTTACATTTGATCCTGGGGTGCTTCACTCTGTAGGTTGTACTCTGTGCTGGACTTCAGCCATTTGGGACAATTACTCTTGAAATTTAGCTGCTTAGCCACACCCCTAATGCACATTAAGTACCAGTTCATCCAGTTTGTGGTTTTTTACAGCTTTGGGATGAAGAGGTTATTTGGGCATGACTTGAAACATATTGGGCTAGATTTTGTAAGAGTGGGTGGGATTTTCAATGTAATTGGGCTGTAAAGGACCTGTTAAATCTGGCGACTCTGTTTGTTTCTTAAGAATAAAGTCCTTGGGTTGTATTTACAAAGGGCCAAACCAACTATGTATAAGAAAAGGGTAAATTATAACAATAAAGCTAATCTTGGCCTGCATTTATACCTTCAATCCCTTAACTCTAGATAGTCTGACTAATCCACTAGTTCACCACAATACTTACACCTATTGTTCTCCCCTTCTCACTTCCTCACTATTTTTCTCTGTCTTTTATTCTTCAGCCTGTCCTTCTTCCTCCAGTTAAATGTGCTCTTCACCCAGTTCTATAAATGTTGGATCTCCATTATACAAGTGGCTGCAAATGCTCCCTTTATGGTTTTAACAAGGGTATTGGGTATTCAGATAATCCCTTACTTTTCCTTGTAGTTTGCCTGGGCCATTCCTATCAGGTCTGTTACTGTGAAACATTAATCATACTCACTAATGTGATTGGAGATGTGGGAGAAATAAAAAGAGGGAGCTATGGTGGTGGCATTATGTACCTTAGAGCTGTTTTAGTGTTCAGTTTTTGCCAGCATTACTGTTTAGACTCCTCTCTTGAATTGCACGCTTAGATAAAATGTAAGTCTCTCTTAACATGTTGACATACTCGCTCAATTTACAGCTTGTCCATAATCTGCTTTTTCACAGCAGCATAGCAGACGTAATGGTTTACTGCCTCACTCACCTCCTTATTTGAGAAGCCAGGGCAGAAGTGGCATTCTGAGAATATATTCATGCTTGGCATCAGCCACTAATGGACCCTGATATCTGAATTAAAAAAAATGAATAAAAAGAAAAACACTAACTTTTACAAGTAGCAAAAATTTACCACGGGCATTACAGACTCAAATCAAATACAGGTATATGTTTTTATTATATTATAGTAATAATAATAAAAGCAGCTCACTACTCAAAATGAGGAGAGCCCAGGCTTGAACCTGCAACGTTTTGCTTACTTTTGCAGCAGCTCTTACCTCTACACCAGCAAAGCAGACAGTCAATTTTCTGTCAATTGATATTTGAGATTTGGTTTTTACACATTGACAGCAACATGTTTTTCTTTGGCTATATTCTTGAATATAAGCGCACTTGTTTTGTTATAGATGTACCTTTTGTGAAAGTGTTTATTTGATATTTGGACTTAAGGCTTCACACATTATACACTTCATGTCTACATTTTCTCAATTATTACTAAAACATGAAAAACGTTTCTGTTTTAACGATGTGTTTACATAGATTGTTGTAGACACGGAACACACATGAAATGTATGTATTCCAAATGATGATGTATTATTTACCTTCTGTAACTCCAGACACTTCACTCCAAGATAAACACTGAGCACTGAGAACCTTCTTTGCGAATTGAGCTGCGGCAGTGGGTGGAAGGATGGGATAGCAGGCTGCATGCTGCTTGTGCTGATCGACACATATACAACACAAAAGACGCTGACATAGAGGTGCGAAGAAATTTAAGGTGGGCCGGGATTATGACTTTTTTCGTAGGCTTCAGGAATTCTAGTTTTAGTAGAACATGAAAAAAGTTTCTGTTTTACTTATGTGTTCAATGTTTCTTGCCACACATTTCCTGTCACCCTACATTTCCACAGATCTTTGTAGACACAGAACACACATGACATTTATGTATTCCAAATAACGATATATTATTTATCCTATACAATTCAAGGCACCTCACACCCATATAAACAAACTTGAGCTGGGAGAACCTTACAACTGACTTCAGCTGCCTCGATGGGGGGATGAGTGAGCAGGCTGCTTGCTGCTTGTGTTGATTGACACATTTGCAAATCAAAGGTGCTGATGAAGATGTGCAAGGGAATTTAAGGTGACCTGGCATTGACTTTTTTCGTAGGCTTCAGGGATTCTAGAGCTAGAGGTGTTTTTAAAAACAGTTGCACAATACATTTGTGATTTGGAAGTTACATTGGGTAAAACAGTTATCTATGTACAGTACATAGATGTACGGTCTTAAAGAGTAAAGTTCAATTTCAGCACTGACTACTTTTCCATTTCCATTGTGCTATTTGTGTTGTCTTCATCTACATCACTTGATAAACTACTACTTTCAGAGCCAATTCAGACTAGCTCAATCCAGATTTCAGAGGCTTCCAACTCATTTTTACAAGAATACATTCGCTGCAATTAGCTTGCTTTCAGCTCCCTTAGGTGTACAGTGATCCCCCGCCTATCGCTGAAGTTACGTTCCAGACCCATCAGCAATAGGTGAAAATCCACGATATAGAAAGACCATAGAAATAAGCATTTTTTTATAGTTTAAGCCTTAAAATACCTCTTCCACATGCTTTAAACACATGTAAACTTATTAAAAGACACTTTGTAAATACATATGATAAGTGAATGTCGGGCTAAGGATATGAGTAACATCTCTCTATTATAAAACATTTTAACGTCATGCAAGACAAGGCAGTGAGACACAAGGACAGCTGCTTTACAGGCTTTTAAATGTTCCACGCATAGAGCGACAAGCAGAATAGGCATCTTGGCAGAAGCAGCACAAAGCCAGTAGCTGATCCATCCACTTCTCCTTAGTGTGCGTTCAGCTCCCCCCTTGACAACATGAGCGGGAGAGACGCAAAGTGGCAGGAGTATAGGGCACCTCAACGGTGGTTGAGCAAAGTGATCAAGACCAGATCATCTCGGAGAGACACTTTGATGACACACAAGACTAGACATTACAAACTTAGGAAGCAAAACCCGTGAGACGGTGACTTTTGCATGTCACGCCCTACTTACAAACACTTTAAAACAAGTTCACTGACGTCTAACCTAGCTGTTGTTGGAATGCTTTTGGCAGACAAACTTCAGGTGCTCCCAGCTCTTAAAACAACAACAAGCAGAACACTCAGCTTGCCAGCTGCAGCAACCCAGCAGATAATCCGATCCCCCCCTGCTCCACCTCCTTCTCCTTCAGAACGCTAGTGGCAGAGACGTGAAGTGGCTAAAGGAAAGCTCCTGTACAGGCTTTTAAGTGATTGATGCAAAGCGTGACAAGCACTACACACATCTGACCAGCAGCAGCAAGACAGCAGCTGAACTGATCGTATCTCTTTAGTGTGTGTTCAGAACCCCCTTCTCAATGGGAGCAGCGTTATATGTCCCGCGAGAAAGAGATGTAACCATGCCCGTGGCAGGAAGTAAAGGACAAATATTGTTTTTACAAAAGTTTTAAAGTAAAACTGAAAATAATGCATATGTAACAATTCCCATGAAAATAACAATCTCTTTAAACCTGGGGCTGAGCAAGCAAAGCAAGCAGGGGGCAGAGCCCCTAGTAATAATAATAATATTAATAAATCCGTGATGTAGCGGGACTGCAATATCTGAACCGCAATATAGCAGGGGATCACTGTATTGAAAGTTTTTTTTCATTTTCATTTTCTTCTACACGTGTATGGCACAGTGCTGATGGCAATGGGATTCACCCCAACAAAAAAAATCAGGTGAAGAGTGATCTCTTTTTGGTGGCATCAGTTATTAGCATTAAGTTGCAACATCCCCACTACATTTTACCACTCTAAAATGTCACGTTTCAATAATCGTGTTTCTTTTGGTTGCAGTATATACTCTTAGAAAATGGAAAGCAACCTACAGACTGTGATTTTTCAGGCAGGGGATATTGCAAGAATAAACTTGCTTCAGTTCTGCTGCAGATGGAAAGTTTGTTTTAATATTTAGCACAATTGTGAGATACCTGAATTCCTTTAGATAAATTATAGTTATAAAAATTTTGCTATTTACTTCAGTGTCAAAAATGATTGTTGATTCTAGCCAGTGATGAATCCTGGGGCATGTGTGACTGCCTTGGACTGGATTCACGTCATAGTCTGGTTCATGTATCATTCATAAAGCTGTTGGGATAGACTGAAGCTGCACTGTAATGGAACTAGTAGTTCAGAAAATGTTTAAATGTTTTTACTTCCACTTATAATGTGCTGCTAATTATTAGTAATTAACACTCACTGTCCTTGATCCTAAAGTGTTTCCTCATGACACTATACAATATCTTATGATGTCTTGCTGGAGAAGTATACCTTTGAAAATAAAATTAAAGAACTCAATATACCAAAAAAAAAATAACAGACAGACTCAGACAATATCTCCTATAGATTATTGACAAATGTTCTTACTATGCCTGAGCAAACATTGTAGAAGCAAGGGATGTCAGACATTTCTTTAGAAAAATCTTTAAAGGCCATTTTCATTTTAAAGATTTGTGCCATCGTATGAAGTGTTGTAGAAAACAATTTATGGTTATATTTATACAATTATTCTAGTAAATTGGAAAGATTATATTAAAGTAGTTTTTCCTTGCCAAATTTTATGTCTTTATTTCACACTAAGGCACAACAGGTCTATTATTTGAGAATTGTAGTGTTGGGGAGTGAACAACTCATTTAACATTTATTGTCAATGTAGGCCTTTTATTGGAGTGATGATTGATTAGCTGTAAATAAAATGGTCAGATTTATACAGGAAGATCCTAACTTTCCAATAAAGCTTTAGACTATTTGAATAAACTATTTAAATTATACTAACTTGACATGTACCAATTTATATTAAGCAAACACAAAGAGTATTTTAAGTATTTTATGTAATGAGCACTGGCTTTACATTATAAATATAAGAATGTGCTAGTGGATGCTTTATTTATATATATAATATATACAGCAAGCTTAACTTTTTATGTATCAGTGAATATTCCTTTGGTAAGATATTTTTGCATAATCAGGTTGCTAAATCTCCTTTTGAGGGCCCTGCTTACTCATGAAAAAATAGTAGACAGCTTTATGAAAACGTGCTTTATTTTTTATCTTGTTTCACTTCACTTCTATCAACTCCCTGCTTATAGCGTCTGCTCCTTTGTAACTTGGCAGAAGGAAACCGAGCCAAGTACTTCAGTATAATCATCTGTTCTTTCAAGCATTTTTAATGGACAGCATAAGCAATCAACAATAAACAAGTTGTGTCTTCTCTTTGTTGGGGGATATATTTGCATTATTCTTTGTTACTATTCCTAAAAAAAACTCAATTTCAAGGAAATTAGTGCCTCCTCCTGAGAAAAAAATAAAGAATGAACAGGTGGGTATTTATCCTTTGCTGAGCCACCAAGTACAATTCAATTATATTTTCTACCTACACCAATATTTAGTGCCACAAGAATAACTAAATGGTTGTTTGGTACTGGAGTGGTTACTTATCTAAAAATATAGACCTGTCTCCATCTGATATTGCTCCTTGATGTTCCTAAGATCAAGAACTCTTGCCTGAGTAGCAGAGGAAGGCAGCGGTGTGATGACTGTGATTTTAAGGTCATTTACAGACACATGGTTGATATTCATGATGCTTGTTTGTTCACGTCAGGGCACAGATCTTTAAAATTGCTGATGCCTGATCCAAGCCATGACATGATTTTTAAGTGCTGAATTGCCTCTAGAGTATACTCCAGCTCGTCTGGAACTATGACAAAATTGACATACAAAATCAGCAAAGGACAAAGCAAGATTGCCTAGGCTACCCAATTGTGACCCTTGACGCACCAAATTTGGCAGAAACTCACATCTAATGAAGAGTGAGTTGATAGACAATGTAATAACTGATCCTGACACTGCTTTACTAAGCATGAATTTCCAAAACTGCACAGTCATCATTATTCTGCATACTGTATTTACAGATATTATATGTAAATCCCAAGAAGGACCTTCTCAAGGTTTAGAGTAACATCCTGGAAATAAAAGATCACCTTGGAGAAGCAGACACTTTGTGTCATCATCTGGAGTTTCTTTTTAATTTTTTTGGTTAGCATTGGCCTGTACAATTTATTGAAAATTCGTTTTGGAGTTTTTAAAGGTCAAAGAATCTTGTCCTCACACTGATTTTTGACTCAAACATGTTTTTAATGGTGTTTAAAAATAAACATGTTCTTCTACGTTGCTGTCCTGTTGCCATTATAGGTGCCACAATCACAGTAGTTAGGGACGTGTTCACAGATTGTCAGACAATGTCTCCCAGTATTCACTCGAAGTGACACCAACAAAACAATGAGCCAGCAGCATAGTTTGTTTATACAAGCTGATACCTAGCATTTTCATTTGAGCTTTTAAAAGAATGTCTAGTTTTGACTTATTTTGTGCCCCTTGTTTGATTTGCGTCTAAATTTTTTACTTTGGCTGTACTCATTATTCTTGTTTTATGTCAATTTTGCTGTGTTTCTCTACTTATGATTTTGTTTGTCATATTAGGCTGTGCTACTAAATCTTGTCTTACCTGTTTTGACTTTAACTACTCTGTACTGTACTGCAATTCACCATACATCTTCTGATTCTCGATGTTGAACAACTGCTGCTCTGTGCAGTTGGTACACTCTGCATGTTAAAAACATGTCACACCTTTAAGCAAGAGGCCAAGTGGGACTGGTAGAAGGTCACAGGTTTTTACGTGATGGCATATGGTCTTTGTTTGGAAAAAATTTACCAATATATGGCTTACAAAACAAAAAGTCCCCCTCCATTGAACTACCTGTTGCTCAAGGTTACAAGAATGGCAAGTATTGGTAAAGAAAGCTATATAAGCAGAATGAAAATAAGCCCTTCAGCTGGGACACATCAAGGGATAAGCCAAGTTAAGCCATTTAAAGAGGAGACCATAATGTTAACTTGAGAGCCATTCAAAGATGCAGTGTGGCTAATCAGCTGCAAGGTTGTGGTAGGCCATATTTGTCTAAAGGTTGCTCCAGAGGTGTTTAATGTGTGGAGCCTGGACTGTGAAAGAGTTCACTGGGGAATAGTAGAATGCCAGGACACCTTCCACTTTACCTGCTTTAGACACATTGTCTTCTGCTATTTACTGTGATACAGGTAACCAGCAACACGAGAAGTTCAAAGGGTGGCTGGCCCTTTAATTAGGAACAGGATCTTATTGATGCAGGATTACATGGAGTCAAGAGGGAGAGCTCAGGGAGTCCTCTTCTCGATTTTCAAATGCATTTCTTGTTTCAGAATTAGCTCTGGGGTACCTTACAGGTAAACTCTGAGTGAGTTTCATAAACCATTACCTTCTAGTGGTCACATTAAGTTTTAAATCATAAGTTGAGTTTAGGCAAGGACTGAACTGCCAGAAAGACGCATCAGACGACACACTTCAGATGGAAATAAAGCAATATATTGGGAGATACGCAAGAAGAGTATTAAGTTCTTTGGGCACATTGTTTTAACATGTTGACATGATGGTCCTTTTCAGGTAAATGCATATATTTTTAAATGACTTTATATCTAAACATGCAGCTAGTACAGGCCCTGGCAGTCTGTAATGGAGATAAAATGGTGGGAAGGAAGAGATGGATGGATAATCAAAATGGTCATAAATTGGTGTATTAAACACATATAGCAGATGTGTTAGCCAAGTAAATTATCAATAATTTAGGTTGCACATTATGAATGATTATGCTTGACTGAAATGGTTTATCATATAGCATAAAAGTGTGAAGTATTCAAGTGTTTAGCTATGATTGTACTTAAGAGAGTTTTATAGAGCAGCTTAGAATATCCAAACACTGTGGAGTGTTGTCATTTTGTAGATGGGACTTTTCAAATGTTTTGTACTGGTATTTAGACATGTGATATTGATTCATGTGTAAAATGAATATGTACTGGTAATTTGTTTTCATTCTTGTGTATACATATTGATAAGTCAATATATTTTCAGCTGTCAACTTAACTCTTAATCATAACTTAATCAAAACTTTTAACTTCAGCAGTGCTGTGAGGGGTTTTCTTGACCTGACAGCACGCAAATTACAATAGCCTCTTGAGAGGTTTTGTTGCAACCATTTAGGTATTTCCACCTTATTGGTAGTTGTTATGAGTGAGCAAGGCAGAGAAAACCTCAATCGGGCAAAGCCAGGAGGAGGAGCACAAGCAGTTTTAGTAGCTGTAGTATTGTGTACAGATTATTCCGAAACAGACAGCTATTATTAACAAAGGACGGTATTATATCACTAAATCCAAATGATAAATAAAGCCCAAACAAAACGAGTCAAAGCCAAAAAACACTGAAAGAAATTTTTCAGTAAATTATTTTTTTTTGTGCTAGAGTCTTTGCATTCTTAGAAACAAAGTTAAGATACTGTTTGAGCAGACAGCTGTCTCTTTTAATGTTTGACTTAAAAAATGATGTCTCAAACAAATGACTATGGAAACAATGAAAAATAAACAAAAGAAGAACAAAACATTTTTATCTCGTAGTGAATCATGACAATATTGATTTGGTGCTGAAGTACTTGTGGATCAGTACTTTGTGGTTATTATTCCAGGAACAGTATGAGAACAGTGTTTTGTGAAGCTTAGTATTATGAGGCTGCATTCTACCATAGTAGTCTGAATGGACCCAAGTGTGGTAAAGGGATGTGTGGTCTCCATGGTCCAGCTGCATTATCTTCTCAAAGCACCAAGCATATGGCCCAATGCAGCATTATACAAAGGAAAATTAATATCAATACTCTTTAATTCTAGCTTGAGATTTTTTAAAATTTAAGATATAGATGTATACTTTATAGTATAGTTCAAATAACAAAGAGGTGGACTAATGTTTCATCATGTGATACAATACTCTGGGTACAGCAAAATGTAGATTTCTGATTTCCACTGTGAAATGCTTAGTGTGGTGTTAATCATTGTGAAAATCATTTATAGTATTATTTTGCTGGCTTAAGTGTGTATAGCTTATTTAAATTTATTTGTTTGTTTGTTTAATGTTTGTTTTTTTGTGTTCCCATCATGATGAGTGTGTATCTCTGTTAAAACAATGTTTTTATCTCTGCTTTGTCATTATTAAATTGGACATTGATAAATGATTGACAACCATTTCCAAGTTGTAAAATATGCAGTAATCAAAATATTTTGAGATACTGATTCAAACAAATGACAATTGATCTCTTTTATAATTGCCAAGTGAACACAAAGAGTCAGAGAGTGAGCAGCCGAATCAGAACTTACCATAACATATATGTTCCTATTTATATAGAGATGATAATAAAGAAAAATTGTGTGTTCTTTGGTAGATAAATGATATAATTTCCTGCAGGTATTATTGCATCCTTACTAGAGATGGCAAGAAGCCCCCCACCCCCACCCCAAGCCCCATTCTTCTAACAATACAATAACCTGTGTAGGCAATGAACACACAAAGGCAGCACAATACATTGCAAAATCTGTTTTTGGCTTTGTGCTCTGTCTGTACAATATATAAGAATGGCACAAAAGGTCTTTTGCCATTGCATTAGTACAGAAGGAAGATAAATCTTAAAGATTCATCCAAAGAGATGTGCCTCAGACTTATCCTTTTTTGAAAAAGAACATAAAATAATGTAGCCATAGTGAATAAACCTATTCTTTACAAAAAAAAAAATAATATATATTTTTTTTTTATCATGATGGTCACTGACACTATTATTATAACCTTGATGGGTTAGATGAGCACAATATCTTGGCCCTTTACTCCTTATAACCTTGCTAGTGCACAGGCCGCTCTGTTGTAAATTGTAGCTACAATGTGATTGGCTTTTTCTATTCTTGTCAAGGAAAGTGCTTTTCGATTGTGCCCATGACAGGAATCCCCAGAGAATAACCAGATAATACAGACACCAAAGAGTCTCTCCTTTTCATATTTCAATACGATTCATAACACTTCAAAAAGGCTATTGGCAATTTGTGTGTACCTGCATCTTTTGGGCTGGGTGTATGAGACTGCTTTATCAATCAGTGTACAGTAGATAAAATATCTATTGAAAGGTAGTTAACCTCAGCAAGAATAGTGGGATGGAATTGTTTTTTTTTTTTTTTTTTTTGACAGGGAAATATTCTAAAGTTGTCAGAAGGGCACATTAACGTTACATCTAGAGTGCCATCTGTGCTGACTTTGCATGTTCTCCTTAGGTTCTTTTTACATTTCATTATCTGAAGAAATACTTTTAAAGTTTGAGACTTTCTACGTTTCTCCATTGTGAGTTTTAGGATTTGAACACCATCATAATGGAATCACATCCAGTATGACTGATATCTTGCTTTTCTCTGTTGATGTTGGAACAGAATCTCGCTTCCCAGTTTTGCTAAAGGGAAAGTGGTTTGGATAGGGAAATGACCTTGTAAACCTATACACACGATATATAAACCTGATGGTTTATATGTCATCATGACCAGAAGAGGTGGGCAGGGGGGCGAGGAGTTGGCTTTGTTACGAGGCTTATAGCTACGCTATTGGTGGGAGAAGGAAGTATGGGATCATTATAGCTTGTAATGTGATCTTCAGCTTATTCCATTTTAAATTAGGTGCTGAAGGGACTGGCCTTTCCTTTATGTGTGAAATATATGATATAATATTTACTTAAACAAATGTATATACTGTATATATTGTTTGTTATCTTTCATCTTTGCCTCACAACACCTAATGGGTTAGGAGGATTCTGAAAATGAATGAAATCACTTAAATGGAAAACATTGTACCAGTGTGTGTATGAATTTGTGAATTTCTTAGTAATATCAATGTTGGCAAGGAAACACATATTCTCTTACGTAAAGTGCTTGAGTTCTGGAAAAACAAGAGAGCAAGTGTGTGGGAGGAAACTATTAAGAAATCATTTCTTTTGTTATATCATGTTCATCCAATATGTCTTACGATGGAGTTAGTCTTATATTTGGGCACTCTTACATTCACAATCACAAAGGGAAAATGTACACTTGTCAATTAATGTAATTTAAATGTCTTTAATAAAGAGGAAGATCAGAGCATCCACAGACAAATAAAAAAAAAAAAACACACACACACACACAATGTGGGGACAACATGCAAACTCCACATGGACAGTGGCTAGGTTGGCAGCACTAACCGCTGTGCCAGCATGTTACCTTACATTGTACATACTAAATATAATTCCAAGTTAACACCACAGACGTGCCTTCTGAAAGTATGTCCTAACAGCATAAATGTCTGATTATGATGTTGCCAGGGTTTTGATACAGGCCAAAAGAAAATTATATTTTACATTCTTCTATAACACTTCCCTACTGACAATTTTTCAGGCTATAATAAAAATCTGTTGCTTCTGTACATCACACTAAACTCAAATCCTGTAACATTTCTAACTAACTTCTAATAGCAGTCTTCTCACCATTAAAACATTCATTTAACTGATCATTTATAAACTAACTTTACATGTTGGGATTTCTGGGATATTATGATCAAATTTGTAATTACTACATGTAAATGTCTACAAAGGCCTTACATTTTAACTCGCTTTATTATAAAGTTAAAGATAAAACCTGCATCTCTTGCTGCTCAATGGGCCCTGGGTCCTTGGGCGATGGGTTTAAAATAAATACATTTTGGAAGTACCCCTAAGGTAGCAAAACAATGCATGTTAAATACATTTGTGACACTAACTTTGCCCCATAAGAATGGGTGAACCATCTCATATAATGGACAGATTGATACTTTTACTTTATAGCACTTTATGTATTACTATAGAGTAGAATAGGCTAAAATGGGGAATACGCTAAAGTAGCACTGAATCCAGAATGAACACCATGGAGCCCAAAGTATTGAAAAAAGGTTATCTCTTTATAAAAAAAAATGAGGGAGAGATTCACAAAAGGATAGGCAAATCTGTGCAAAATAAAATTAAAGTGTTTACTAATATATCACACAAAACTTGTCTCTTATTTTTGCTCTCAAAGCCCTTCTCAAATTGACCCTAACCCACTCCAATTTTAATATTCTACTAACCAGAAGGAACTTTAATGTCACAACCAGAAACGTCTACCTGCCAAAACATAATAGGGTTATTATGAATACCTTGTAAATCTTTTCAGGCCTTCCTCCTTGAGCACCAAGCTTGATGACTGTGGAAAAGGGCTGGCTTTGTACCCCTTAACCTCAGATCATCTCTTCAGTAATCCCATGAACCACTTTCAGAGTCACAGACAGTGTATTTAAACCAGGGTGCCATGTTCCAAGAACTATCTGTGGTGGCCACACTTGCTTGTGCTCCTAACACCACATAAAGGAGCGATTACTCCCTGTTGGTTAGCCAACATAACACCTTTTTTGTTACCTTAGCCTACTATATGTTTTTTTCCAGATCCTTGTAACATTCTGTGACAGTTTTGCCCTCTATCAGTTGCTCCTGACTGTATGTACTGTATCTGTGTTTTTGGCGTGGTATGTATATATAAAATTAATTTCATACTTTCCAAAGTGCATCACGTATTACATGTTATTAACACATTTTAAAATTATTATGTAGAACCATTATTCACAAAATAAGGGATCAGTTATTTGTTGTCAGAAGGATAAAAAAAGCAATTAGAAACTTTAGATTAGACCCATGAGATCAACTGTTTTGAAGGCTTCTCAGAATGGCTCAAGCTGTTAAATGCAAATGTGACTGTTAACTATGATGTTAAGTGCCAGTTTACAAGTTAGAGCCTATTGTTTTAGAATTCATCCAGATTCTGAATTTCTCATTAAGTGAAGAGGCAAAGACTATAGCCATGTCAGTATGCCAGTCGCTGTAACTGATGCACACTATTGTAAGTTCTTCCTCCATTTTTTTGATTTTCTACCTATCATTATTATTATTATTTCAGACATTACAAATAATATTACATTTAAAAATTGGGTACATTTATGTACAGTATATAGGTTTGTGCCCTACATGCCATATATCAGTTCATTATTAAACTCAAATATGTGACCTCATCCTTCAGGTCTTGTCCCAAAGCAACAACCAATTTACCCAAATTCCATGAGACTCGTAAACTACTGTGGTTGATTTTTAGTTATGGGTGGTGACATTGGTGCTCCTCATTTACAGCAAATTCACTCCTTAGCTCCATTTTTCGCAATAGCTACATGTTAGGAATTTCATCATAATTCCATATTACATGGTATTTTTTTTCATTCTCAAGGTTTCAATCCTAAATATAAACTGCTCTGTGAAGAGTGGCAAACTTATTCTCTGATGGCACACGATTCTTTGCTGTCACAGATATATGACACATCTGCTGAATTACCATGTAGCCTCAGGGGCAACCACTGTATTCTCAGTGAAAGAAAAAAAAAAAAGTGGTCCCACTCCAATGGCCAGCCCATTTTAGTGCGACCCCAGCTTTTACTAATTACTAGGTGGCAAGGGGCACTAGTGGGAATCGCAGGTTGGCGGAAGTCATTGCACTTCTTGCTGCATTTTGTTTAGAGCTTATTTACTGACCACTGGGGGTCCTCAAAGCACCTAATTTTTCCTTTTATTTCATTGCAAGCGCTGATATATACATTTTTTTGTAATACATATTCCCCAAGTTTATTGTGTTTGCCACTGCTAATATTTCGAGAAGGGGATTTGAATTAAATAACAGAATGCTGTGTTTTATAGACTAGGACAATATATCCAAAAAAATGTAATTTTATTTGTTTATTTTTTTTCCCTACTAATCAGAAGCAAATTAAATGCAAAAAAAAAAAAAAATACAGAGGCATTTACCTTATGCTTTATCTTTCATTCTTGTTACTGCCAAGGGCAGGGTTTTCTTCCTTTTATACATCTTAAAGTTATACCCTCAAAGCAAAAGAAAAATGTATTTATTGTATATTTAAAAAGATTTCTTTTTATCGATATCATGTACTGTAAACTTCTTTTAATTTATAAATTCATCCATGTAAGGGCTGAAAAATAGATGGATAGATATCACAGAAAGACAAAAGAGGGTTACTATACACTCCTTTACAAAACCTGAAAAAAATCTAAGGAAATTGCTTTTATCTAAAGCCACTTACTATAATCAGAGAATTTGTTTGAGTAAGGCAGCATTAAAACATTCTAAAAGTGCATTAGTTACACATCAACAGCAATTAATAGCTACCAATCTGATAATCAACCCCGATGGCACATTTTAAAGAGCAACCAATGTAAACTCACAGAAAGTTACAGTATAATATGTGCAGTATGTCCCGTAATCTTCAGAGCCAGAGAACCTATAATACATGCGGTATGGTTTCATATGGTAACAAAACATTATGCCCTTCCTGTCATTTATGTTCTCTAGCTTGTTGTTTGTCTGTCTTCTAAAGCCAGACATAATAAAGCCAAGTTGGAAGCAGCCAGTTGCTTTTAGTTTTTACAATTCTTCACTCTAAGTGTAACATTCTTTGATATAGATTTTTCTTGTTTCCTGAACAATTACTTTCTTACCTTTCTGCAGATAAATTCCAGCCCATCTGACCATGATTCTGCCTTCTCACAGATCATTTAGTCTCTAAATCCAATCCAGCTAGCGGTGGTGCTTAAGAGAGCATTAATCCAATAGCAATCTCAAATCATCAAGTGGATTGTTCCTTTTGGCAGATGACCAAACACTAAGAGGTGCCCCCTAATGACATTTCACAGTCAGTGTGTAAACCATGCATATAATTCTACCCTAACATAGAAGGAATTTATGGAAAATTGATTGATTTCTATCAATAGAAAGGTTTGATAAGCCTTGTGTTTCCAGCTCCAATAACATTTATGTTCCATGGATTCATATGCTGTCTTTGTTTCCATTTCCACGACAAATAAACTGTGGTGTTTCCACATTATTTCTTTACATTTTGAGGATGACTTGATTTTATTATAATCTGAATTATTACTATTACCTGTATAATAGAGCAACATTTTTAGAACACACTAACTAAACTTTTAGCCATAGCAAACTGTTTCTTCAGTTTTTGAAGTTCTAACATGTAAGGTTCTTTGGCATATTAAAAATTAAAAAAAATTTCAATAAGTCATGCATTTAGGGTTTAAACTGAGGAGCTACATCAGTGTACTGGATATGTTACATTATGTTGTTGGCTGGTATATGGGCTACTGCGGAGCAGCATTTTGGTTGCAGTGCTCTCTGTACTACCATCTTTAATAATCTTAAATTATTTTATGCTTGCCTAGTCAGGGAAATATTAATATTTAGTTTTTTATTGCTTTTTATAATGATTTGAGGGAGCATGGAAAGAGAAAGATTAAATATGGTAAATAAAATACAGCAATTTATTTTTACTCTGTATTAATATGAGTCAAGGGTGAGTTGTTATTACCGATAAAAAGGCTATATAATACACAGGCTGTAAGTTTTTACTACTGCTTGAGGTTTTTAAAGTGAAAAAAAAATTGAATAATAAAAGATTCAGTGTCTGATTAAACCTCATGATGAAGTTTGGTTTTTTTGTTTTGGCACTCCATCCATTAAAATAATTCACATTGTAATAATATAAATATAGTGTTGACTATTTCTATATTCTCCTTGAAATAAGAGTTCTTAACTAGCATATAATTGGTTGTTATATTTCTAGAGGATTCTTTTCATGGAATAATTGAGTGTTTCTCTCCATTAGAGTGGAAATTGAAGCTCATAATCCAGGGAACTCAGGTTTAACACTTTAGTGACACATCAAAATGAGTTGCAATTAACTATTCATTTTTGCATCCATTTTTATAAACCTTTTTTTTTTTTGCACCCCATTGCATAACTGGTGGAGGGCTAGGTCCTATTCTAGAATTATTTAGGTGTTAGGCACAAAGCAAGCTTTAATAGTATTTGAGTAAGCACACTCAGACTCGTCCCAGTCAATAAACCCATTGTCTGTCAGCTTAAATAGAGAACAAAACAGCAGCAGCTACTCTCAAAAATCATAACACTATGTTACAGTACTTTTAAGAACGAGAGAAGCTCACAATTCAAGAGGAGTTGCTAACACAGCTCATCATTATCATCTGCCCATAAAATAAAAAAAGACATAACATATTTTCACAAATTTCAATTGTTCAATGATAAACATCCACGTATTCATATTTATACTTCAATTTATTGTGTTGCAAAGTTTAGTTAGCAGTTTATTACATGAAATCCACCCCTTCAGATTTAATTCCAAAAGTTCCTTGAAAATGTCCATTCCATTGTAAAGTTCAATACCACAGAGTTGGAAATGATAAAATTCCAGGTCAAGAGCCGATGCATTTTGGAGAAAAGTCTTTCATGGTGCTAAAAAAAATACAGCTGCACACAGACACCGAACTGAGAGTGAATGAAACAAAGGTCAGTACAGGTGTAATGCAACAATGTTAATCACAATAACAGACGTACAGTAAAACACAAAGGCAACATTTTTAAAGTAGTAAAACATTACAGTAAGAACTGTTCTTGGTTTTTTTTTTGCTTGGTGTTATGCAGACAAACTTGTACCTGACAGGTTAGTCTATCGGGTCCCAATAATTTTCTTGGAAGTGCAAAGTGATACCGATGATTCTTCACTCAAACTTCCATTAGCTAACTGGTCACATGAGGAAAGGTTTAATTATGACTGAAAGATGCAAGCATGGGAATATGCTATCCATGAACATATAGACCTACTCAGTGTGTGGATTGTTAAAGTTCTTATTAACATACTACAATGCTTTTTCCTGATGCAGCCAGGAATTTGTGCCAAACGTATTTTAGCTTGCAGCTGTGGTTAAAGAGGTAGACTGAATGTTGCTTTCAAAATCATTTCATTCAAATGCGTCCCAAAAGGGACAATATGTGGCACTTTTAAAATTGTGCTGAATATTTTATATCATCTGTAATGAGCTAATGCTTGGGTCTTGCGCTGGTTTTGGTCTAGATTCTCGGAATCTATAGTTTTATTGTAAATGGATATGAATACATATAAAGTATAATGCACTTTGGTAGTGATCATCTTGAAAGGCACTATATCGTCCATTTTCTGCTTTCTAGATACTCTAGTAATGCTTCACAATAAAGACTGGCAAAATTTATCTATATCTTTATTCATCATACAAGGGCAATGCAATAAAACTAGCGAGATGAAAAATTAAAAATCAGATTACAGCCACAACGCTAAATAATTAACTCAAGCTGTTTGCCTTTGCAGAGTTGTAAAATGCAGTAAATAAAGGAAATGGAGCAATGGAATTCTACAACGTCAAGTAAAAGTGTCGAAAGTATATGAAGTAGGATTGGCTCTTTCAGTCTACAACTATCAATAGACAGCGACAGAACCTAATGAAACTGGACACTAAAAAGTGTGCATGGTACTTTACAATGCTTGCAAGGCATCCAAATCAATCTGGAAATTGTATGCATGTGAAATAAAGTGATTTTGAGGTACCAGGAAAGAGTGGGATAACAATAGCACCTTCATGCTGATTGCAAATGGAAAAAGATGAGCGTGAAATAAAATACAAAATAGTGACTGTTCAAATATTAAATGGAATGGTGATTAAATAATTAAAATGGCTAAGATAAGTGCTAGCGCTGAAAGTGCAAAAAGAATGGTGACACAAGTAAAAATAGAAAAGTAGTGACTGCAGTTGGAAAAAGCATTCATCCATGAAAAGATGTGCATTGTGAAATGTTACAAGGGTAGAATAGGGTCCCCAGGAGGCCCCCAGCAAGTGGCAAAGGTGTCATTCAGAATGTGTCAGTCCAGGAAACAGAGGAAAACTTCTTAATGTGATTCTGAGCCCTGTGAGTTATAACAGTGCCCAACTGGAGAAAGCGTTCAGAAGGATTTCGTAAGATGGAAGACCCCAGGCAGATACTGTATCTGTGAAGAACAGTCAGATTCTAGATTACACCTTCATTCTAAGCTCTCCGTGAAGTGGCCTGCTGTGACCCTACAGAATAGTTTTCTGTTAGCTCCATTTACCCCTCTTAAATACAAGAGGTCATGAGACATGCAGTATTAAGCTAACTGAGTCAGAGGTGTGAAAAACATTTGGAGTCTTATACCTGACATTTTGGTGAGCCTAAAAAGCCAATATCAATTAAAAAAAATAAACATTACCCTGACAAGAGATTTAAAGCAGTCTTTTAGCTGGCAGGTGTAAAGCAATAAAATATACAGAGCAGATATGTAGAACTATTCTAGTTATGCCTGTGTGAATTTTTGCACATATTTGGATAAAAAATAAATAAATAATGTAAGAGTCTTCAAAGTACAATCTATTTTGATTCTGTGATAACATTTCTCCTACTATAACAATAATGCTATAGATTTTAAAATCTGACGTTTTCCTTTAGAATACATTTGGTCATTTCTGGTCTGTAATGCAGCTTTCAGTGCTCGATAGGTTTTTCATTTAATATTTGAAGTGCCTCAACCAGAGGTGGGTAATAACGAGTTACGTTTACTCTGTTAGATTTACTTGAGTAACTTTTTAAAGAAATTGTACTTCTAAGAATAGTTTTACTGCACCATACTTTTTACTTTTATTTGAGTACATTTGTGAAGAAGAAACGCTACTCTTACTCCGCTACATTGGGCAATACTCGACTCGTTACTTTTTTCCATTTATACATTAAACTATATTTTTGCAAGAGAGAAGTTGCCAGTGGATCTGCTGCATGACTGTTTCACCAATTAGACATAGCCATGTAGTCACATGACCACTCACACACTTCCAGCGTCTTTCAGCCGGTGAGAGATTTTTTAGTCATGCGGGGCTCTTCTTCACTGCTAAATGGTCACAGCTTCACTGCAAGAACCAGATCATTGTTCCCAAGCCTGCCTTTCATGTCTTTTAACCTCATGTCTGTTCTTTGATTCCCCCTACTTTTTTGTGCTGACCCATATATATACATTCCCGTCTCCATGGGCCTTAATCACATGCCGCAGGAAGCCAATAAATCAATTGAGAATGATTGGACCCATACATGGACGTGCGACTCGCTCCAACTACCTCATTAACTCCCCACGGTTGTGCAATTGCGCCCACGGAGAGTGACACAGCTGTATGGATTTCAAACTGGCCTTTTTTTTTTTTTTTTTGAAGCGGCAGACCTGCTACACTACAAAGTGCATATGTAGTATTATACTGTCAGTGTACAGGATATCTTGTCATTGTAATTAGTTTGCACTGTTCATGTTACCTACTGTAGGTATCGGCTTCAAAAGCTTTGTTGTGAAAAACTGAGATTTGGAACTTTGTGTTATTTGTGCATCTTTATTTTGTAAAGATGTGATTTATTTTGACTCATTTTTTTATTTTATTATTTGGAAATAGCAGAATTTGCACATTTTATATTTTTGTCTCTCTTATTACAATATTTCTAAAACATAAATCATTTATTATGTTCAAACAGTTACTCAGTACTTGAATAGTCTTTTCACCAAGTTCTTTTTTTACTCGTACTTAAGTAAGTTTTTGGTGGACTACTTTATACTTCCACTTGAGTGATATTATTTTGAAGTAACGCTACTCTTACTTGAGTACAATTTTTGGCTACTCTACCCACCTCTGGCCACGACCAATGCCAATTTTCTTTGTAGTTTTTAAATCTTTAATTATTTCATTAGTGTGCATGGCTTACACCTGTCCTTCCATGACATTCCCTAAATATCTGCACTTCAAATGCTTAGGTTGTTGCAACTTTGAAACTCTGTTCAGAAAACAATATTGTTGATATAATTTTAGTTTTTTTATTTACAAGAAGGATGCCCTCCATTACTGCCACAGACAACGCTATTGGATGTTGGTGCCCAGGTGAAAATTGCTGTCTTTCTCATCTGGTTTGCACTTGACTGCATTTGCATATCCTTTTTACCCCAACAAATCATCTCCTGCCCCTGTTATTGACATTACTGGCCATTGTTTCTGAGAAATGCATTGCCGCCTGTCTTCAGCAGAAATCTAGAAAATAATCAACAAAAAAATGTTACAGTATTTCAGTGAGGTGAAAAGCTGACATTAAACTCACTTGAAATGGCATTGCAATGCTTTTCACAGCCTGTTGTATAAGAAGTACACAGTTAGGAGGAATTTGATTTGGTGAAGGGAGAACATGGATAGAGTGATTTAGTCACAAATGAAGAGTGCAGCAGAGGTAGATGGCCCCCTCAAGAAGACTTCAAACAACTAACAATGAATGCAAATTTGAGGATAAATGGTGGGCTTTCTATGTGAAAATGGAAGGATCAATGTAACATGGTAGTTAACTATAAACAAAGTGCATTTTAGGTGAATAGATATGATTATAATAAAGCCATATTGAAATGCTGGCACATGTACTGATTTACATACACAAAAAATCACACATACTGAATCTCATCTCATGGCTGTTGTGACCACACACAAAGAAAACAGGCTTTTCATTTTTGTATTTGATAAATTGTCAGGTCTACCGTTTCTGTGAAAACATTGTGAGGTGCATTCACTCACGGATTGCTCCAATCCCAATGTTCCATCCCACATGTTCCCTTTTCCCCACATAAAGCTGATGCTGGGTGTGCACTTTGTATACTGAGAGCTTTGCTTCTACAGTATGTCAGGTACTTGGCAAAATTTGTGCAGGTTGCATCATGCACTGTAAGTAAGTGCAGACATACAGTGCATCTGAAAAGTATTCACAGCGAATCCCTTTTTCCACATTTTGTTATGTTACAGCCAAAATGGATTAAATTCATTTTTTTCCTCAGAATTCTACACACAACACCCCATAATGACAACGTGAAAAACGTTTACTTGAGATTTTTGCAAATTTATTAAAAATAAAAAAATTGAGAAAGCACATGTACATAAGTATTCACAGCCTTTGCCATGAAGCTCAAAATTGCATCCCCTGATCATCCTTGAGATGTTTCTGCAGCTTAATTGGAGTCCATCTGTGATAAATTCAGTTGATTGGACATGATTTGGAAAGGCACACACCTGTCTATATAAGGTCCCACAGTTGACAGTTCATTTCAGAGCACAAACCAAGCATGAAGTCAAAGGAATTGTCTGTAGACCTCCGAGACAGGATTGTCTTGAGGCACAAATCTGGGGAAGGAAACCAGGCACTGCTCATCACCAGGCCAATACCATCCCTACAGTGAAACATGGTGGTGGCAGCATCATGCTGTGGGGATGTTTTTCAGCGGCAGGAACTGGGAGACTAGTCAGGATAAAGGGAAAGATGACTGCAGCAATGTACAGAGACATCCTGGATGAAAACCTGCTCCAGAGCGCTCTTGACCTCAGACTGGGGCGACGGTTCATCTTTCAGCAGGACAACGACCCTAAGCACACAGCCAAGATATCAAAGGAGTGGCTTCAGGACAACTCTGTGAATGTCCTTGAGTGGCCCAGCCAGAGCCCAGACTTGAATCCGATTGAACATCTCTGGAGAGATCTTAAAATGGCTGTGCACCGACACTTCCCATCCAACCTGATGGAGCTTGAGAGGTGCTGCAAAGAGGAATGGGCGAAACTGGCCAAGGATAGGTGTGCCAAGCTTGTGGCATCATATTTAAAGATACTTGAGGCTGTAATTGCTGCCAAAGGTGCATTGACAAAGTATTGAGCAAAGGCTGTGAATACTTATGTATATGTGATTTCTCAGTGTTTTTATTTTTAATAAATTTGCAAAAACCACAAGTAAACTTTTTTCACATTGTCATTATGGGGTGTTGTGTATAGAATTCTGAGGAAAAAATGAATTTAATCCATTTTGGAATAAGGCTGTAACATAACAAAATGTGGAAAAAGTGATGCGCTGTGAATACTTTCCGGATGCACTGTACCTGGCATTGAGCAGTTATTACATTACTGATGCTCCTTTTTTCACACAGTGAAAGTCAAACGAACCTGACAAGTCCAGAATTTATTTTTGGTTAGCTGCTGATGTAAATAAGAAATACAAAAACTATATTCTATTACCTATTTGGAGAAAGAGCACATTCAGTTGTCAGAGAAAGACAGTGTGACTGAGGATGTGACTCATGAGCCTTTCACAAGCAATGTCAGAAAAGTCACTGCTTACAAGATTTTCACATCACTTTCTGCTTTGCTTGACGTTGGTAATTCCCTTTCTGGGTACATGTACTGGTGCTTACGAGCTCTTGTCATAACGGACATTTCACTTTGAATGAGCATTTGCATTTCCAAGGAAAACCCCTCCACTCTCTGAAATGTTTTGCACCAGTCTGCATCACCTGTCATAACACTTGGACCTCCAAGGAGGGCCTTCCCCTTTTAGAAATAGTTTATGCCAATATCGGTGTGAGCTTGGATCTCCACCAACCCATCAGCCCCTTCCATGGTTTGTATGAAGAAGTATAAAGAAGGACGAAGAAGCTGTCATAAGAAAGAGTACTGACTGTTATTTTATTCAACTTTAAGCACTGACTTTGCATGGCAAATAATAATAATCTACTTCCCAAAAAATAGCACCTGCTCCATACTGAACTACAAACAAAATGAGGCAATATTCCCAGCTCATTGTGAAAGGACACAAAATTTTGCCAAGGAGCACAGTGATAACATGCAGAGGCAGTGCAGAACACACAAGCAGCTAAACCAAAGTGAATACAGTGCATACTGCAAAAACGGTAGTGGAGTGGTGATGTGGACAGTGTTAAACAGTCCATCATGCAGCCTACTATAAACTGTGAAATATGCAAGTAATGCTGTAACTTTATTAAATATATATAGTATATAAAAAATATCACTTTGACCTAATATAATATTTTTTGCTTCCAGCTGATTAAAAAGTGTTGTTTTGTTTTTAACAATTAAATACTGGAGCAGTTTTCTTATCCACAGCAACATGGCCTAGAGTTTTTATTTTTATGTTTTGGATTGGAAAAATATGCAGACATGAAATTTTTTTTAAGTGGAATATGTATTTGAAAAGCTCCAGTCTTGTTTTCTTAGGGCCAATACTGATCACCGATTTCATGTAACTGAATTGTCGGTTTCCTATTTTTTATTTTTTTTATGTATCCCTTTAAAAAGTTTTACATTAAGTTTACACTAAGCAGACACATAGAAGTCTTATGTTTTATATTAAATTGTTAACTTTGGTATTTTCATAATTTACATATAGACCACAAGTGTTACCGGTTACTTTTTTATTAACAAAATGAAATTCTGTAGGCTTATTGTTCAGAGAACATCAAATACTAAAATAAATAAAAATCCCTTACATACTTTTTAACTAATACAATTTGTACATAAGTATTTATTCATTATAAGACTGACTGGCTGACATATGGCATAAAAGATTATTCTCATAATTACAAGCTGTCATAATGTTTAATTTCTCCTGTGATGGAGTTTATCCGAAGCAAAGCTTAATTAAAAAAAAAAATTGACTTTTGCGGCACTTTGCGACCAACCCTGTATAATTCTCAACAATGAATTTAAGGAAAACGTGTGTCATAACCCTAAGTTGTCCTGATTCCCAATAGTTAACTATACTCCAACTTTTTTCCTGTTAAAATATACATTTACTCTATTTATACAGGTGTTTTGTTTATTGTATTTTATTTTTACATTGTACTAACTAGACATTCTTAATTTGTTGAGGTATAATTATAAATATCGATTGCCATTTTAATTATGCAATTTTTCCTTACCAAAGCATATACCTGTACTGTATGACACACCCTTAAAAAAGTCGCAGATCTATCAAATGTTCATAAGATGTTTATCAAGAAGATGCAAAGTTAGTACACTTAACAAGTTTACAAGTAAAATAAACAAATTTTGTTGTTACACAAATAAGCCTATTGTATACAAAGCAGCAATTTCAAATATCTCTTTATATTTTATTTTTCTTATTGAAAATGTAAGTTGCTCTTCTTAACACAAGCTCGCTCACCATCCAAACTCAGATAAGCAGTGTCCATTTTAATTGAAAGAGAAAATAATAAATTCATTAAAATCTGCCTTGCTGCACTCAGTTTATTGGAACTTTGCTGCAAAAAAAAATACATGCTCTAGCTGAACTGATGCAATATGCTGCATAAAAACACACTACAACTAAATAACTGTAAGGCTTAGAAAAGTAGGTGCTGAACATTGTGATTGACAAATTCACTGATCACCAATTGAGTCTGGTATAGCGATAACTGGCCATTTTAGATTGGCAGTCAATTGATCGGAGCATCACTAAAGAGATACATACTGTGCCCCAAGAATTTTCTTATTTTTACATTAAGTCGAGTTGCATTGAGCTAGATGGTGCAATACGGATGTGTTATGAAGATGCTGAGCTCATGGGCCGTTAGTGAGCACAGAATGTTTCAGATGCCACATGGTGCTGCCTTGGCAGTTTTAAGTTCAAGTGGTAAATATTTTTCATTACAGGATCTTTGTTAGGGTGAAAAAAATAAAATTGTTCATTACAGGATCATAGTAAAAGTGAAAATATGTCTGACATAAGTCTTTACATATTAATAAAGGTGTATATATTTTTAACTGCTGTATACATATATGTGAGTGTGCCACAATGTCTATTATTGGTTCCTGCCTTGGGGAAAAAAAGCCTATAACCTCCTGCTACCCTAAATTTGGATTCATTTATTTTAGAAAATTGACAGATGAATTGAAAGAAAAATAAGTATGTGTATAATATATCCTTTTCCCTGGAGGTATTACTATCACAGAATAACTAATTAAGTTAATTTAATCTGTATTTATTAAGCTGATTGCAAGCATACAGTGCATACTAATGAAATTATACAAACATGTGGGTTACCTCTACATGGGGTGTCAGCGCTTTTTCTAAATGACTTCACAACACACTTGCCTAGAAGCCAGTGCTACATAAATAGTCTTGAAACTCGACATCACACACTTAAAGGGCTGTCAATTAAAACAAGTTATTTTTTGTTGTTTATCTTACTTTTGATTTTTTTCTAGATATTCTATTTTCTCCAGTGTCCTTTTGAAAGTGACAGTCTCTGTGAACTGCCAACCTAGTTGGCGCTGAATGACAGAGAGCCTTTTACATTTGCTACTCATCCATTTGTTAGAAATCTTAGGGTGCAAACTGCTGGCCTATGCTGTTTCTTATCACTTCATACTGCATTTATGTATGTAAAACAGTGGTGTAGTGGATAGCACTGCTGTCTTATACCTCCAGAAAACAGGGTTTGGCCTCTGGCCTGGCATTTTCCCCATATTGGCATAATTGTTTCCTACATATCCAGTTTTCCTTTTCCATACGAAAAGCATAAAGGTTAGTTGCCCAAAGGAACAGTCTTTTACCACCACTGACAATGAATTTGAATTAAGTGAACTAGACAAAGGATGTGTGAACATTGCGATCACAAGTGACAAAGTTTATGATCAACTGTAAAGAGTGTTGAACGAAAGTGAACTTCATCCCACAGGTGTGCATCTCAGATGTCTGAAGAAGGATCTTTCAGTTAGATCTTCCCAACAAGTATATCCATTAAGCCCTTAATGTTTCTTATTAGCCATCAACAATCTGGTCAGGGTGGGGAGCTTGCACTGGTATGGCATGTTGCCGCATCCACCACACAAAGTAACCACTTGGGATCCTAGTTTGCAACCCCCCAGACAGACATGAGATCCAGTCCCACCCCCCAGAAATGACCATGTATCTGCCGAGCCAGGTTTTACATGGGCGTCCCCTTGGCCTGGTCCAGCTGCTCGGGTCCATAACAATGAGGATCCTGTGAGCTGGATCACCCTTGGGGAATTACACCACATGGTCATAGTACCGTAACTGACACTCCCTCGCCATGCAGGTAATGCACCTCATTTGCAACTCCATGAGCAACCGCACATTCAACACAAACTAAAACCAGCGGTACCCAAGGATTCTCAGAAAAAACACAGTACCAAAGGAGTCCAGTCTTCATCTCAGGTCACTGGATAACGTCCATGTCTTGCAACCGTATAGCAAAACAGGGAGCACTAGGACTCTAAAGATTTGGACCTTCGTCCTTTTGCAGAGGTGCCCCTTACCAGTGACCTCATGAACCCCCATGCTCTCCCAATCCATCTACTGACTTCATTGGAAGAGTCACCAGAGACATGAATATCACTGTCTAGGTAAGTAAACCTTTCGATGAGGGTGAAATTACCCCCGCAGAAAGACACACTGCTGATGGCTGTACCCAAGAAGTGATTAAACCGTCAGTAATGGTTGGCATTTATGGAGATTCAAGGTGGCCACATCAACTTTTTCCTGGACAGACCATATCCTGTGTCACACCGATGCTAAATTGTGACAACTGAATATTTTTCTACATGCAGTATTTTTTATCCTGTGGAGGGTGGGCCCATAAACCATACAAAAACATCACCTGAAATGATGGTGTCTGCTGTTCACTTTATGCAGTTATTCACACTAGCCAGAATGGGATACAGTTGTGACTTGGGAAGTCTGTGACATCTGGCTGAATGCAGCAACAGAAAGAGGATGTATTGTGACACACCATGATGATTTTGATAGTTGTGTTTTTGTAACATGCTGGCATTGTAAAGCAGTTCAGTTGTAAGAAGAAATAAAACAAAGCCTACAGAATTAAAAGCAGTCCGTGTTTATGCTTGATGCTAAATAACATAGCCTGTTGTGCGCTTTCCTAAACCTTGCAGAGAGATTAAGGTGAAATTCAATTTGCATGATATGCAAACAGCAGGTAGTAAGTTTATGAGTTATCGGTTTGTAGTCTCTTTAATGACACACGTACTTTGAAAAGCTGCATGTAATAGAATAACACGGCCCATCTAAAAAAGCTTGAAAATCTGTCAGTGTCTCCTGCTCAGTTGTATTAGCTCCAAAGTTTGATACTCTTAGCAGCAGCTAAACTACACTCAGTTTGAAGCCTTTAATTTTTCCTAAAATGTTTATATGTCTATGAATGTTTTTCACTATCTGTATGGACATTGAGTTGAGCTCTAAGAAAAATAAATCCTTTTCAAAGAAACCAAGGCAGGTTACAAAAATGCATCCAAAGCTCACTGACAGTTGTTTTTGTCGCTTCCTATTGACATTTCTCACTAATGGGGTATCATTTACACTCGCTTTTCATCCTGATGGCTTGGTCTTCAAAAGCAAAGCTATGTGCATGATTGTTGCTTGAAAGCATCGATCAGTTATCATTAGCACACTCTTTAATTACAGAATGCGCCACGGTAGCTGGAATAAAGGAGATGGCATATGATTCAGATATCAGCATTATGTTTACTTTATTCGGCTGACTGCAGGGATTGTTAATGGACTGTGTTCTTCAAACGTGGAGTGTTTGTTTGTCTTCTAGAAAAGAGCAAGACTATGAACCCATACGCTTTGGCTATTTTCAAGCATTATAAGAGTGTAAAATGTATGCTTGGTAGAGATAATGACTGAAATAAAAGGAACATTTTTGTGTCAACAGCAAATTGTCTAAATTGAGAGGATATGGCAAGCAGAATGGTAGTATCTGATTGAGTGTGTTGGATGATAAAATTGTAACATCTATTTAATCTTTGTTTCATATACTGCTGCCTAACTTTTCCACAGATACTGGTCTGTAAGAAGTTTGCACATACTTCATGTCCTTTTGTGTGTTTACTCTTGCACCACAAAGAATTACTTGTTAGGTGGATTGGTGAGTTCATGTTGCCCCTGCAATGCATTGAACTTGAGTCTCATCCACTGTTGTGTCTGAGACTAGCAGAATAGATTCTGGATCCTTTTTGCTCTAATGCCGGGGTGTCTAGTTTGGAACATGAAGAGCTGCAGTTTTGCGTTCCATCCACTTTCATAATTAGTGACCACTTCTTGCAACTAATGGAACAAACTTCTTTTTTCTTTTAACCTCATTTTGTAAGATTCAGACTCCTTAACTGAGATGAAAAGTGAGTCAAGATAAACCAGATAATGCAGGGGTCGCAGTGTCATTTTCCAGAGGACCCCAATTTTGAACGAAAGAATTTATTGGTTAGTAGCCTATTCTTGCTTAAAAGCAAGTGATTTCACTGTATGGCTTATCAGTGCTCACATTCTGATTCACCAGAGCATCATCAACATGTCTTATGGAACACTGTAGGTCAGTATTTCTCTGACCTTAATTCTTGTGGAAATGATTTATTGAAACAACTGGAATCTGGGCATTTTTTTGGCTTTATTATGTTTTTTTTTTTTTCTCTGCTGATTAAGGAAAACAATTATGGTTTCTGCATCTTAAAAAGCAAACTAGTTAAAACTGACACGAAAGATACTGTAGTATTGTTGTATAGTGGGTCCACAGCTCACGTCAAGAGGCCAGTTTTAAATAAATAATCACCGCATTTGCAGCTTAGCGAGGGGGCGTGGTGGTTGAGTGACTGAATCAGTTCCAGGGGAATTCGTGGTTGGGCGTTTCTCACCTAAATGCACAGGTGAGAAACCGTCCACATCCGTAATAGTTCCCAGGAGCTGCTGATTGCTACAGCTGCCACGTCTTCTTCATAAATAGAAGTGCGAGGCGGTTTGGGGGAGAAAAAGAAACAGAGGTTGCAGGAGGGAGGAAGAAAGCAGGAAGCTGGAGAGAGAACTGGTGTGAGCTAGTGATGGGATGTTCAGATCATTTTACTGACTCGGACCTTTGAGTCTCGTTCAGCAAAATGAATGAATCTTTTTTCGAGTCATTTCGTCCATTTTAGCAAAATATAATTAAAATGTTACCTGTTACCTCCCTAACACATCTACTGCTTACACAAATGTTGATCACAATTATTAATCAATAATTTTTTGTAACAGGATTATTTTTTTATAAAATATCACACCACAGATCCTCAAGAAACAGTAACAAAATCATAGTGACAGAAATTGACAGGCCTTTTTTATTTATAAGAAAATGCGTTTTAGATATTTTTGATAATTTTATGATAATTTCTAAATATGATCCAACATACAACAAATGGAATTTTATATTAGTATTTGACTGAGGTACTGAGCCGGTAAGTGGTCACGTGACAAAAGAACGAACAAATCGAAAGACTCAAGAGATGAACTGATCAATTCTCTTTCCGGCTCGGACTGCATACTAGGTTAAGCCTATGGGGCTGTCACGTGATGAACGAACGACTCGAACCCGAAGACTCGAGAGATGAACTAATCAATTCTGTTTCCGGCTCAGACTGAGTTGGTTAAGCTTATTCCAATACAGAAGTTGCGCAAATGCACATGTGCGACTGGACGAATCACTCCCACGAGACGACTCGTTCTTCCCGAGTCACATTAAAGATTCGTTCAAAAACGACCCATCACTAGTGTGAGCGAGAGAGAGTGAACATGAGTGTGTGCTTGCAGGTAGGCAAGCAGCTGGACAGTGAGCCCTAATAGTGGTGTTTGGCCAACACTCGGTGGGGCAGAAGGAAGCGGTCGCTCCAGCTGAGCTAGAGTGACCAGAAGTAGGATGGCTGGCCGCGTAAGGCCGAGAAGGCAGCGGGAATTGGGAGGCTTGGGCGGAGAATTGCCTGACGTTGGCGTCCTGGTCGCCAGGGAAGCCAAGTCTCGGTCTGGAGAGTGCGTGACCGAAGCCAGGAATCGGGAGGCCTCCAGACCAGTGGGACCGGACAGTAGAAAGGTCAACTGCTGAGAGGGCAACTCTCCTGTTGCGGGGACCAGACGGGAGAAGCAGGAGAGCCAGCAGATAAAAGACACATGCTTGTTTTTAAAGGAGTCTGCTTCCAGCATTGTTTTAACCTCGTTTTAAAGGATTTTTTTTATTTAATGACTTTAGAGGCATTGCACTTTATTTATTTGAACACTTTCTTTTTGTTGTTGGTTTTTAATAAAAAGCACTTTTTTACACCATCCCCTTGCTCTATTTGTTGTGCCTCACTGCCGAGCTCATTGGTGACATTACCAGCAGTGTTGGGTTCAAGGGCTCCCGGACAGACGATAGGAGCATACTGCAAACCTGCATCGTCACAAGTATATTCTTATTAATTAAGAAGGTGGCTGAAGCAAAACCCGGCAGCCAGTATTGCTCTCCATTATCTAAATTTGAAATCCTGATCTAATCGAAGGTGTGGGTGTTGGAAAAAAAAAGCCTATGGATTGTTTTGACAAGAACAAACTTCAAGTTTTCTTTACTAATTTGAACTGCTCAACTGTTCCTTGTGTTTTTTTCTTTTTTATGTCCTTATTCTTCCAGTTTTGTTTACATATATGAAAAAGGCTGCACTGTTAAAAAGACATATATCCTCTCCATGGTTCAATTTTATATTATAGGCAGCTTGTCTGGTTCCTGTTTCTTCCCTTCATTCCAACCACTCAGTGGAACTTTCTCCGAAATAAAAAAGTAGAGTGCATATTTTTATTTAGTTTCTCCAGTTAGCTCAGCTGATGTATAAGTGCTCTTCAGTTAGCATTTAGTATTGTTGCTGTACAGCAGCCTTTCCTAGTATATATGGTAGAAACATTTCAAGAGTTTGAATTGGGTAAGAAAACCAAAGTACCTGAACAAATTCCACATTGAAAGCGACAAGGCAGAGATTTGTGCCCGGGACTCTGTAATTGTCAGGTAGCTGTGCTAAAAACTACACCACCTTGCCACTCAAGTATCTACTCAGTTCTTAATCAGGGCCTTGGGAATTCACCATCACTAATGACTAATGGTTGTGGCTCCCCACAATCCTGAAACTTTATAATTGGATTACACGATTGATAGTTTTAAAAACTGCATGAGGCTGGTTATTTCTAATAAATTCCAAAGGCAATTTTCCCTTGGTGTTCTGTTGTTATACCACACTCATGGCTTCTCACTGAGCAGTTCAAGCATCCACAATATGGCTGTGACTATGATTCTACAGTTTATCATTTATTTGAAGCTTTAATGGGTAATTGTTTTTTGGAAGGGACTGTGAGTTCAAAGAATTCATGAATACGTGGCAGTTAAACACAGCTTCTCATTGACAAATGATGTACTTGTGTGATTTGTATTGAAGTTGGATTTTCTTTGTCCAAACCGTTTCATAAGGTTCAGTGGCAACAACACCAAACATGGAACCGGATCAAACCCTTGATGAGTTGGCAGTCCATAACCCGTATTTTTACTGGGCAAATTTAGAGTCACCAGAAAACTTAATTTACATGTTTTTATGAAAAGTAACTGCTGTACCCCAAAACATTATACTGCTCAAATGGAAGAGTGTTCAAGTTACCCACAGACATAGTTTATCCTGGTATTTGATCCCAGGTATTGGGTTGAGTCAAAAATGCTAAACACTGCACTGCCAGGTCTGTGCGAATTTTACTAAAATACATTGCATGTTCTTTTGACTTACCGTCATACCTGGATGTCCATTCCAATGTGGCCCCACTTTAACTGTATTCAATTCTTTGCGCTTACAACCAACAAATAATCACTGGCAATGCTCATTTTATAGCTTCTGTATATAATTCTGCCACTCAGGGGCAGAACAGATGAACAGGGTTTTGCAATCTCAAGTATTGATTTTATGAGTCCAATTACCATAAATTTAGCTCATATTCTGCCCCTTGCCGCTAGGCAGGTTAAATCCTCTCTGACCAAAGCCACAAAGGGAGGGAAGTGTCAGGATCAGCTGAGCACGTTCCTATAATAAATGCAGTCCTCTTAGCTTTGGTTAAAGAGGCAGACAGATGAAGAATCTTGGGTTAGAAAGCTGCAGCTCCCAAAAGCCTCCAATATAGTCAAACATGGCCCACCTGTAGCTAATGATTGATTGCTAATAGCTTAATTAGATGCCCCAGGCTATAAATCCATAGGAGCCCCAAGATCAAATCTTCAGACACAGTTGACTAATAAGATGCTGACTTTTTTGTGGTCTTCTTTCATGCTTGTATAAGCACTAGTGACCACTTTGCTGCTTAGCTGGCAAAGGCATAGCTAATGCTAATAAATGGGGCAGGCAGCCGCCTTATCAGTTTAAAACACAATGTGTTTTTTTATTTGTTCCCAGCTGACCTGATTCCGTCATTCCCCTCAGGAATCTGTCACTATCATCAATGTAAGTCATCTAGAGGTGATAGATATTAAAAATTGAGAGCTTTCTGTTTTATTTATTTTTTTGTTTTCTCTGCATTGAGACTCTAATATGGCTTTTTGGGATCAGAAATGAAAGACCTTAAACTTGGCTCTACTATTTTTCATGAGGGTGGTTTTTGTGTTTCATTTTTCTAAAGTATATATTAAGAGGCATTTCTTTACTTAATTGTAGAGAAAAGCCAACCAAAATGACACCTAATATGCAAGCTTTTGAGGCAACTCAGCCCATTCTTCAGGCAAGATATAATCTTTTACTTAATTGTTAACACTATCGAAGAGTAGATGGTTTCACTTTTCATAATGTATATGACACTATTCTATAACTCTGTGACAGGTGAATGTATTTCACAAGTACAGCAGGCAAATGAATGGCTGACATCTTGGTGTGATGATTTGGTTAGCACGTTCTACCTGTGTCCGTAAGGATTTTCTTTACCCTCTCGGGTATGATCCCCCATTGTGTTAGAATGATTGGTAACTCTTCATGATTTTCCTGTGTCCTGCAAAGGAATGATGCTTCATCCAGAAACTATTTTCATTTTGTACCTGATGTTGCTAGGGTAGAGTTTGATTTCTTCCCTTTAAACTGAGCAGGTTCAAAGTATGTATGGATGAACATGTTGCTTTTTCCCTAAGTGTATTCTAGTTTTGTGTGGCTTCTCATAATGTATACTTGCATCAATGCAGTTCAAGAAACTGATTAAGACAAAATCTTAGTCCTCCACAGCTGTGCAGACTATCACTGGAAATTTGTGTGCAGATTTCTCCAAAATGAAAGAAAAAGGTAAACACTCCTACCACATACCCTCACCCCCCATAATAGTAGACATGGCATGAAATAGTTGCCCATAAATGTAAGGTATCTGTAGTGGCTACAACTCGTTAGCATGATATATTAATTGAAAGTTATTATTAGAAGGTCTCAGAATACATACTTTTACACAAGCAACAAGTACTCAGGCCATCATTAACTGTCAGGTAGTGTGGCATATTAGCCAAGACCTTAGACTTTAAACTCATTTTGTAACTATGAACAAGTCATCTTCCCTTTTTCTGTTTTAATTGTGAAAAAAGGGTGGGAATATTTGTGCTTTACTCTGATGCTTAAAGTACCTTGTGATAATATTAAATATTGAAAGCCAATATATAACATATTTGCATTATTTAACAGAATATTTACAACTGTCTCTTAAAAATGTCGGTTTTCTTTTTAAGCATTTTGAAGCTAAACTGTGTCTGAAGTATTGGCCTTCATTTGTTGCAGAAGACTCAACAAACAGTGCTGCGATTGGCATGCACAATTCCTATAATACTAGAATTCCCATTTCTTCATTAAACATAAGCAATGAGTGATGAGATTTTCACCTAAAATTTACTGTCTCTCTTTGTAATTTTTGTTTGTCCACCTCACCAGCATAGTCCATTTTCAACCATTTGGTAATCTTCACTAATCCATCCATTTGCAAAACCAATTATGGGTTTCAGTTATGGGGCTGTAGAGGACAGGCACAAGATAGGATCCAACACCAGACATAACGCCACTCAACTAAATGGTGTACTTCACAAATCCACTCTTACTTATACAGAGTCAGTTTAGAGTCTGCATCAATTTAAATGAGCATTTTAGGATTGGATCGACGTGGGCAAAATCTGTAAACTCCACGAAGCCATTGGTGTGTGCAGGGATTCAAAACCCCTCTCCTCAAGCTGTGAAGTCCTAATGTACCACTTTGCTGCCCTGTAATCAATCATCTGTTCACAAACACCTAGAGGGCTTGGCATTCAGTATCAGGTGTGCCATAACTATAAATAAGATTTCTATCCACCCATTCTTTAATTTAGTGCAAGGACAGAGTGTGCCAGAGGGACAATTTACACATGTTAGCTATCGGAAGACTTGTGTTTGGGAGAACAATTGGGGAATGTTGAGCAAATCCATCCAGTCTGCTCTTGTTTACTATTATAGTTAGGTTTTCTTTAAGCTTGTGTATTTAGGATAAGGTGGAATTCTTACGATGTATACAGTATATAGCCATGTTCCCATATTTTGCTGTTATTGTTGAACGCCCTATGAGAACTGCTCTCATCAGGCTTATATTGTGCCTATTGGTGTCTTGTAACCTCCACATGTGCTAATAATCCATGCATGAACCTGCTGATTTTATTGCACAAAAGAGCTTTATAGGTACAATGCAGAACAATTGTTTACTTGTTTCTAAGTGTTTTGCTTAGTGTCTCACAGTGAATCATTGCTAGGTCACAGCTCAAAGCCTTAGAGATTTTGCTAAATTTGCGTTCCTGACACTCTACGTAATATCATGTGGAATATGTCTGGAATTATCATACTATTCATTTAAAAACAACACCATAGTAAACAGCAAATTTCACATTCACGAGCCTAAGATTGTAAAAAGAAAATGTAGAACTTTAAGAAGGAATCAACTGATCACAGACTAGCCATACATCTAAAAGTTACTAACTAATTTGCACTATTCACTGAATATCCATTGAGGACTGATTTATTTTTTTTAGACCATTTTAAGATAAGTAAGTATTTAGCCATGTTTTTGTGTTCTGCATTCATGAGTGTACCATAGTGGACTTGAAAAAAAAACTTACCATGTTAGTTTATTTGTTAACTGCAACGGGTTCATATGCCAAAGATCCATCTCTAAGAATACATCAAATGTTGTACTACAGCTTCCTAGGTATGATGGTGTTCACTATCCAGAGACTATTATTTTTAAAAGAGTATTTATATAGGCATATAGTAGCATAAAAAAAAAAAAACTAAAAAGAAATGATAGTTTCTGGTTGAACAAAAAGTACACATTCTAGAGTATGAAACTCCCATAATGCATCTCCTTCTTGACATAAGCGTTAGGCCTAGGGTTTCTATCAGCAGTTATTAATCAGTTACTTTTAAGCTTGTTGTATATAATACACATAAAATATAATTTTACAGTGTATTTTGACAAATTTACATGTAAAAGGGATACGTGTGAATATATACATTTTATTTTGTTATTTTTATTTATATAAGTCAGTCATTCATAATCCAACCTGCTATATCCTAACACATTGTCACAGGGGTCTGCTGGAACCAATCCCAGCCAACATAGGGCACAAGGCAGGAAACAATCCCCAGGCAGGGCGCCAGCCCACCGCAGGGCACACACACACCAAGCACACACCAGGGACAATTTAGAATCACCAATCCACCAAACCTGCATGTCTTTGGACTGAGGGAGGAAACCGGAGCACCCGGAGGAAACCCAGGCAGACACAGGGAGAACATGCAAACTCTACGCAGTGAGGACCCGGGAAGTGAACCTTGCCACCGTGTCACCCATTATATAAGTATAATTAGTATATTTTAATGTTATTCTTACTATCTAAGTTTGGTTTCTGCCTTACATCTGCTAAACAGTATCCAGTTATAAATTGAGGTATTTTTAATCTCTCCATATCAAAGTGTCAACCTTTAATCTTATACATGATCATGTACATTAACAAGCATGGCTTTTTAGAGTTGTCCCCACATTCAACTTTGATAGCTGTACAGGTTGATGGCTTCTTAGACAATACAGTTAAAATCTGTGCAACCACAGCAGCGTAGATGATTGCCAAGGTGGAATTCAAGAAACATGATGGTCGCATTTTCATACTCATTACAGTCTGCAAAGAAGGTAAAAAAAAAACTGGTTGTTCTTGGGGATTAAGCCAGGCACAGGTCAAAGCCGAAAGGAAAACAAGATCACTTCCCAAGAGAACAAATAAGAATAATGACCAGGGCTTTAGACCCATGTAGCAGGAGGATCTGTCTTCATTAGATGGCATTTGTAGCTTAAGCAATCAGTTATTCCTGGAGTATCTGACGTTAAACCAAGTTGATAGACATTCTTTCTGTGCTCAGACAGGGCTTTCATCTGTAAAGATATCTCGTCACTTCCAAATATTTAACTAAATTCTGAATCCTTGGCTCCAAAAGTGGTATTGAACAGAAGAGCTGACTCTTTTGTTCCCTTAGTTAGCATTCTCTCCAGGCTGCGGCCAGATATCATTCTCTTTCTTCCATAGATCCCTTGACCTCTCACAAATGTAGGAGTATGTTTAGCAGTAAATCTTTAACATGTACAGGTCTCCCTTCTGAAACTGCATAATGCACTTCTTTACTGAGGTAACTAATCTGTTTTATTTCAGATAAGATCAGATGGTTTTAAAACCTCTAAAGAAAATTATTCTTAGTCCTTAATCATTCCCAACTCTGCACAAATTATGAGGACCACAAAAGATCAGTAATGCCCCCAAGGGGGCTAAAGGCACATACATGGCTAACGTCTCCCATGGCAGAATAGATATATAGAAAACATTGCTTGTGCTTTTGATGTTAAGACAACTGTGAAATTTCTATAACTGTACTAAAGTATTTGTACACTTTCCAGTTCAAAACATCTGCCCTTCTTCATAAAATTAGCACAGGAGGTCTTCACAAAACATATAGCTCTAATTGTAACCTGTCATCCCGGAAAAAGAATCTATATTATTCTTATTTAGATGATTGATTTGTATGTCAAGTGGAAAAGAATTAATAAGGAATTCTGCCTTTTCAATGAGCTTCAGTGCAAGCCCACATATTCTGTCAAGAACCAACTTTATGGTGCATTTTGAAATTAATTCACATCACTTTAACATTTTAAATTTGCAAAAAATCAGCTAGAGTTGTCCTGGTTTTTAGTGTCGGGTGTTATCAATGATGATTTTTGCCCCTTCTTCTAAATAGCAGTTTAGGTTTTTCAGGTTACAATAATGAAAGAGAAGCAAAATAAAATGATCTGGTAAAAAGATTCAGCCATTAATTGAATGTGAAAATAATGGAAGTTAGATTATTCCCTTAAGTTGAGCAAAAACCGAAGAGGCGGGAAAATCCTATAAAATGAAATTTTCAATCAATAACTGTGTCAAACAAAGGAAATAATAGTTTTAGTACTTCTGCATATTTGCTTCTCTCTATGTTTCAGGCAAGAAGATTATATTGCAAATGTGTTCTCACTGTGATTTGTATGTCTGAAGTGAAAATAATGGTGCATGATTTGTCCATTGTGCCACTCAGCTTCTTATTGGAATTAGACAAATTTGTTTTGTATATTCAAAATAAATTAGTTCAAATTAAATTATGCACCACCATAGTCTTACATTCTGAGTCATAATGCAGTTACATTGCATCTTTCATTGCATTTCCTTCTGAGGAGATTATGCCTTAAGAAAATGGAATGAGCCTTTTTTTATACTTGTAACCACTTATTTATAGCATTAGAGCAAATCAGTTGTGTGTGTCCTGTGGAGGAGGAGGAACTGTGATTGCAGAAATTTACCAAATGGAACAGAATTGAAGCCATAAGTCACCCTCCATTAGTTTGCTGGTACTTGTTACTTGTATTGGCATGACAGTGTAATCATCAGATTAACACCATAAGAAGAGTGCTGTAACACTTGTTTATGAATAATGCCTTGGAGCAATGTACTCTGGACGTAAAATGAAAACAGTAGGTACCTGGAAGGTGAGGTTCAATAGAACAGGAATTTCCTGTACAACAGCTTGAACCAGGGGGAGACCTTTTGCAGAATACATATTGGGAAGGGAAGTAGGCTGCTGTGAAGAAGTGTACAGTAGTAAAATCCTATCGGAGATGTCCGTTCACAGCTGGGGTGCTGTTACTTTCAGGAGTTTGTCTGGCAGCCATATGTAAAAGTGTTACATTGCTCCAGACCACTAGTGGGTAGCAGCTGTTTCCTGCTTCCGTACTTAAATGCCTCAGAGACTTTTGGAAGTGTACCATTTGCCAGAGTCTTTAGGTGAACATGAGTAACCCAGAAGTGTGTTCTGTTAGGATGGAGAGGTGCAGGAAGTACTTCTGGGACTAACCTTATAAGGGTCTCATATAAGTTGGTTTGGTACCCCACTAGATAAATAGGGGTACTAAAGTCTGTTTAGTTAAACCCAGTGGAGCATAGAGGATGTTGTTTGATCTTTTTACATGTTTTGTTGAGTTCCTCCTTGTGTTGAGTAGCTCCTGTGTTGGTATTTTACTGATCTATACATGTGATAATACCAATACTTGTTCTTCTACTACTAAAACACTAATTTATAGCACTTTGGCCTCATTGGTACTATTTCTGGTCACAATGCTCAGTTGTGTTTTCAGTTATGCTTTTTATTTGAAGAAAACTTGGTAACCAAGAAGTTAGTGTTGTAACATCACTCTGTTTTATTCTTAGCTGGCCTGATTTCTTTGCCTGTGTGTAGGCTGTCAGTGTTCTTTCTACAGTAAAACATCGTTTAGTTAAAATTCTTATTTGGGTTGGTATAATTCCATTTTAGGGTCTCCAAATCCAAAGTGTTCCTGTATATGATGTAGGCCCTGGGCTGCTAGCGGCCCCTGGCCACTTTCGTGTATTCTGTTCCCACCACAAAAAACAGGATGTAACCTTCATGCAAAATATGAAATGTGCAAAGAAGAGCAAGGTGTGTTTGGGAGTTCATGCGTAGCATCTTCCTATTCCACATATTGCTTCAATGTGGTGCATGGCCAGGTGCACCAGGGAGACTGTTATGAATAAAGAGTGATGATAAGGAGTTCACGGGGAACACCTCTACCTTATTATTTCAAAATGGTCGTGATTTCACCAGTGAGATTATTGCTTTGATTCAGTGCATGGCACAGCACACAAGGGATTTGGCTATGAAGAGTGATGCAGTGCACAACGCGATGCTACATCTTCACCGATATCTCTCCAAAGTCCTAAAAACTTAGATTTGTAAGATGGAGCCAGTGCTTGTGGTCATCCAATCCGCACAATTCATCACCTGAGCCTTCCATCCCACCCTCTCCATGATAGTTCCTGGTTGAACAAAAAGTATATACCATGAAGTAGGAGCTAACAAAAGGTACCAGGAACTGAGTTCCTGCAATATAAATGTTACAAAGGGAAAGCAGCTAATGATCCATGTTCTCCAGTAGCATCAGGGTGGCACTTTGTCCAAAATAACTTTAGGCCAAAATTGTAAGGTTTCGAAAGTCCTAATCTCTACCACGCTACTTGGTAACTAAAGAAAAATTTTCTAATATTTGTGCAAAACTTGCCATTTACTTCCTAACTATATCTCCTTGTTCTTGTTGAAAAATATTTAAAGTAATAGTATCCACTGTACTAAATCCTTCATAATTTTAAAAACTTTTATCATGTCACTTCTTAGTCTCCATTTGCTTAAAATGGAAAGTTTCAGCTCTTTCAGTCTCACCTCATAGTTTAACCTTTCAGTCCCACAATCAGTCTACTCACTTTCTTCTAGACTTTCAGTAGTGTTGCTTCATCAATACCTTTTCTTGTGGTACCTTATCAAAATCCTTTTAAACATCAAGTGCAACTCTCATAGCATAGGCTTTTGATGTTTCTTCATAGAATTCTAGCATATTAGTGAAACACAACCTTCTCCTTTTGAACCCTTGATGACTATTTGCTAATACCCCTGTTCTTCACATGTGCTGCTTGATCTTTCTCTTAATAATTGCTTCTGTTAACCTCATTGACATTAACATCCATGACTCAGGCTAGGAATTGAATGCAAGTATGGTTAAGCCCAAATCGGACTCGGAGTGATGTGTAAGGTTTTGGTATAGTGTTAAGCCTGAATAACTTGTGGGACAGTATTCTGTTGCCATCTGCTGGATAAAATAACAATGCTGTAAAATATAATACATTTTCTATGCATTTCGCCACTGTAAGGTAACCAATCAGTATTTGTGAATGGGCTGGAGCCTTCAACCAAAGCAAAATGGTATGGAAATAAGCTGCAAAGGCAGTTTTAAAACAAACTGAAACTGAACCATTAAGCCTAATTTATACATGATGTGTGTATGCTGGAAGTGAGGGCTGAATGGTTAAAATGAGTCAGATTTGGGAATAGCCTCATGTGGTGCTTCTGTCACGTGCTGCGCATAGAAATTTTTCTAATTATGCACCACTTGTGAAAGTCAGTGGTAGTCTACAATAACACAAGGTAACGTCACTCACGGGCAGATCAGGCACTGTCATTCTACCCTCTTTGATTAAGAAATAATATAATAAAATTGTGCAAAGAAACAAGCTTCTACTGTCCCAGTTGCAGCATTGGGCTATGTGTTGGTGACTGTATTACAAAATGTCACATGATCAACAAGTACAAAATCTGCATCAGTACAGAACTGGATATGAGACATATGTTTTTGTATTGTACTTATGTTGACATTTTAATATTTAAAAATTCAACATTTTTGACTAGTTTTTCTGGGAGGCTACTTTATTTGTTATGCATGCTAAATTTACTGTCCTAACGTTTCACAGATAAGCCCGATCATGTTTTTATACGATAGGATAATATTTGCTAGCTTCTACACTTCAGGAATATTCCCAGTGTGTAGAGATTTTCAAAAATATGTGTTAACAATTATTAGATCCTTGTGATTTGTTAGATTTGAGGCCATTTAATCTAAGCAGCACTTCTACCTCTAGGTTTCCCAAGTCACCATGTACCTCCTTAGTTGTCCCAGATACTTTTGGGAGGCTCTCAAGTTCACATGTATAAACCAGAAAAATTAAACTTCACAGCGTTTGTTATTTTACTGTCTGTGATGTATATTGTAGCTCACATTTACTGTTTCTAATACCTTTCCCCAATTCCTTAACTCTTCTTTTACTACTAAATATTGAAAGCATTGCGGTGGGCTGGCGCCCTGCCCGGGGGTTTGTTTCCTGCCTTGCGCCATATGTTTGCTGGGATTGGCTCCAGCCGACCCCCGTGACCCTAGTTGGGATATAGCAGGTTGGATAATGGATGGATGGATATTGAAAGCAGCTCTTTGAGTCCTCTTTTGCCTTTATTTGCAATATTGCTGTCACAACTGCATTTTTGTTTTTTTTCTGATTTAGATATACTTTGATATACCGAAAGGAAAATTAGTTTTTTCACATGACCTTTCTTTTGGAGGTCAGAATGCAGGATCAGCAATTGCACAGCGCCCCAGGAGAAACTTTCAGGTTAAGGGCCTTGCTCAAGGGCCCAGTGGGGCAAGATCCCTTCTGGCAGTAATGGGATTTGAACCAACAACCTTCCAGTTGCCAGCAAAGATCCTTCGCCTCAGAGCCCCCACTCTGCCTAACATTGTTCTTAGCCATTGCTGTCATGTGCTCATATGCCCTACAGCTACTACTAGAGTTGTTAGTCTTAAACTCCTCATGCAGCTTTTTCTTTCCTTTATTGCTTCTTTTTTGTTACTTATTTATCCACAACCTGTTTAATTTCTTACCGCTTGTAAACTGTAGCATAAACTTGTCCTGGATTTTACATAAAACAGTTTTAAACTTTCTCCATATTTCTTCAACTGTCTTTACTGTCGACTGTTTTATTTTTTGAATATACCATGCTTGCAGTGATTCGGTCTAGGGTTTGAGCCTAATATGAGTGTGAAGCCATCCCTGTAGGAAGACCGATTGTAAATTGTCCCAGTAAGCATAAATGTAGTTGTTTGTGTGAGTGGGCCCTGAAATACGCTGGTTTCCCATTCAGAGTTGGTTGATGCGTTGGGCCTTGTGCTGTCAGGATAGGGTTCAGCCCCATCTATCCGCCTATCCAATCACATTATAACCTGCTTGTCCAGTCCAGGAGTTGTAGCCAGTCCTGACCAACATATGGCCTAAACCACCCCCCTGGTCAGGGATTCAATCCATTACAACCCACACTCATATACACTAATAGGTTGACTTTAGGAATACCTATTAACCTAACTTGAACCTTTTGTGGGAGGAAAACTAGAGTATCGGGGGTTATATTTGCCAACATGGGTAGAAATCCCAGTGCAAAATCCATACAGGCATTGCCTCAGGATCTGGAATTAGATCTCATAACTATGCCACTCGGAAAATAAATTAATGTAAATGTTAAATTGTTAACATAAACCTCCATTGTTCTTTTAAAGATACATATTTAAAGTATATTACCTTTGTTCTGGGGCATTATATTCTGAGTTGTCGTTTGTTTATCATTTCCATTAGTGTAATTAATTACTTTTTGACATTTCTCTATAAACGTTGTGGCCACCAGGGGCACACCAGCTCCCCAAATATGATACAGACAGCACAACATGTGTTTTTTTTTTTTTTATTTGACTGGGAAATGCTTCCCTCGTTTCCCACCTGCTCAGCACAGAACAAAAACAGAACTACATACAGCACACAGCACTTTCTTCCTCTTTTTCTCTACGTCTCTCACTCTGTCCTTCCATCTCTACTTCTCCTCCAGCAAGCTTCCTCCCGACTCTGGCTCCCCGAATGAAGTGAGTTGGTCCCTTTTATGCTGCACCTAGGAATACTCCAGGTGGCCCAGTAGCATGATCCGGAAGCACTTCCAGGTGTGGCAGAAGCCCAACGAGATAGGGCTCGCTGATTCCTGTAGCATCCCTTGGTGGCACCTCCTGAACCCAGCAAGGCTAAGCCCACAAACTCTTAAGTCACTGTGTGCCCTATGGGAATCTGGGGTGCAGTAGCAACCCAGGGGGTCTGCCACCTAGTGCTCTGGGGGAGGTAATGTCCTTTGCCTGTTTTCTCCCCAGTCCTTCCATTAACAAGCCAGGTAAGGGCCCAGGCTGTTCACCACAACAGATACATTGAAAGACCCACTATAAAATATTTGTATCAGGAAAAAAGCCTCTGTTGCAATACTGTATTTTAACATAACTTTGAAAGTATTTCTTGTAGGAAGTTGGGTGTATTCTTATTGAGCTCTTGAAATCAGCCATAGTTCTCTTTACATATGCTAGTTGTAAGCTTCCCACCTCTGCACTGCTCCATAAATAATGAATGCATAATATATAAATCCCCTTGGTTTATATACTGCTTTAAAAGTCTATCTGATTGATGAAAATCTGTTGAGCAAAACTGTTGATCTGTATAGTCTCACAAATGACCCAAATCTCTTAACAAAAACAGCTCCCTAAATTCTCTGCTGCTGTAAAGGTGTTATATGGCTTAAGGTACTTGACTCCAAAAAAGAAATTAAAAGCACCATAAAATCCATTTCTTGTAGTCTGAGCACACACGGCACAAAGTCCTATAACTAGTTCATACAGTGAATAACTCATATTTGTGTATTATATTACCTAATTTAATCCTGTGCTTTTAGTTAATCTTGCTGCTGACAATATTTAGGAGTCTTTTTTTTTATGATTTTGTCTGATACTGCTGTGATATGGTTCTGCTCACTCTGACCTTATATTTGGATTAAGCTGTTTCAGTAAATGGATGGACAGACTGAAGGATATATCCATCCATCCATTATCCAACCCGCTATATACGAACTACTGGGTCATGCGGGTCTGCTGGAGCCAATCCCAGCCAACACAGGGTGCAAGGCAGGAAACAAAACCCGGGCGTAGCACCAGCCCAACGCAGGGCACGCACACACACACATACACACACTCAAACACCAAGCACACACTAGGGACAATTTAGAATCGGCAATGCACCTAACCTGCATGTCTTTGGACTGTGGGAGGAAAGCGGACAACCCGGAGGAACAGAAGGATATATTTACCCAGTAATACACATTTTGGGGCAGCACAGTGGGTAGCGCTGCTGCCTCGCAGTTAGGCGACCTGGGTTCGTTTCCCGGGTCCTCCCTGCGTGGAGTTTGCATGTTCTCCCCATGTCTGCATGTGTTTTCTCTGGGTACTCCGGTTTCCTCCCACAGTCTAAAGACATGCAGGTTAGGTGCATTGGTGATTCTAAATTGTCCCTAGTGTTGTGCTGTGTGTTTGTGTGTGCATGCCCTGCAGTGGACAGGTGCCCTGCCCAGGGTTTGTTTCCTGCCTTGCGCCCTGTGTTGGCTGGGATTGGCTCCAGCAGACCCCTGTGACCCTGTAGTTAGGATATAGCAGGTTGGATAATGGATGGATACACATTCTGGTAGCTGCTGGTGTCATATCAAGGGAAAAGGGATAATTTGGAAAATAACCAATAGCAACAATTAGAAAAATTGAATCTCCTATAATCCAATTATTATCAGTCAAAATTCACTGCTTCTCTAAATAAATTGTTTTTATGTGTTATATTTTGCAGTGTTACATACTTTAATATTCACAGTGGAAGGAAATTCATTCCTTTCTTGGCACAAGGTATACGTAGTCAAATAGGTATCATTTTACCCTTATATATTATTAACTGTGAAACTATAGTATTTAACAATTTTGTCGTTATGCCACATATTTATTTGTAATTATACATCACAGTACTGTAAATGCACAGCTTTACGCTCCATGTTCATCTTAATTTTGGCCCTAATCACTCTCTATATAGTTACCAGCCTACTGTATAATAGAATGATTTAATGTAGAATTATACCAGTCTCGGCCTTGAAGTGTCAGGCACATTTTCATGAACATCTTTTGAATTTTCTTAATTGTTTAGCTAGGACTGGGAAAGGCTGTGTCTTATATTGTTTATCAAATGATCTGATACGCACAGAATTTCAGCAATTGTCTTATTTCTATATCCAAATAAATTCAAAAGGGCATAATTAAAACATTTCTGATGAAGTTTGTGCATTCATCGTTGCTGAATATCTATTCTGTCTAATTAGATGTTAGTATAACTTGATTATGTATATCATTGTGTAACACTGTATGAAAAACCTGCTTTTCAAGAAAGCCATATATTTAACACAGCCTTTAAATTTCAGACAAGGCAAACACTGCTGCTTCTATGTTAGCAGCCCACTGTAACAGCTTGCTTGCAGGAAGGAGATACTCAAAAATAGGTTGTTTGATGACTAACAGCAAATTAGATAACATTACATATTTTATTGCATTTTAGAAACTCTGTTACTTTTTATCATACTGAATATGATTTTTTTTACATTTAATATAAGGTAGAGAGCACTGTAGATGTCTATAAACAGTAGGTAGTCTGTCATAGATTAGATAATTGACAGTCTATTAAGTTTAACTAGAAAGTCAGTTATGTTTTAAATATAGCTAGATAGTCTTATATTTGATAGTAAATAGTCTTTTTATATTTAATGAGCTAGGTACTATTATGTTTATATTGGGATTTAAGTGCAGATTATTTGCAAATTTCTACAGTGATTTTCAGCCCTTGCTCATAAAACTCTTTACTTTTGTTTTCATTGCAACTGGGCTTGTAATGGTTCAATTTGGTAACAGATTGTGTTCTGTAATTAACTAAAAATCTCGGCTGAGACAGAGTTGCACACAAAGCCATAATTTGTACAATCCATTCACTTTCACTAGTATTCAGAAGAGAACATTTGGTACCTGATGTTTCAGTGCAGATGATCCATTGCAGGATGGGCTTCTCGACAGTGGCATAGCTAGGAAGGGGTGGTCTGCCCCGGGTGACACATTTTTGGGTGTGGCATTATTGGCCAAAAGGCTCAGTACAATTCGTATGTAAGCAGCAGGGTTCAGAAAAAAATCACTCATGAATGAAAAAAGTAAAATTCTCTGATTTTTATCCACAAATGCTTCAAAAATAATTTTCAGATTGTCCTTTTGTGACAGCATCAGACACAGAAGTTGAAATTTATGAGGCAATAAAAAATAAACATAAACATTACACCAATAATAATTTCTAGGAAGATAAACAACTAATTTATAATTTAGTTTCCTTATTAATCCAAATTCGTTCTTATTCTGCACAGAAAACATCCTCACCTATCACTTGTACACTACACTGGTTCTGGTGTAATTATAATTATATTAAACTAATAATTAGAATATGACTTATCAGTGCGTCTATACTACCCGTATATTGTTGTCTAGTTAATGCTTATAAATAATTATATGTGAAAAATTATTGCTGTTTCTCCATATATGAATAAATCTATGCAAAATGTATCTTAATTTTTCTTTATATGTCATTTTAATTTTCTATTTAAATAGGTTAAGACATTCAGATATGTTGGAGGGTGGCAAATTGAAGCACCGCCCCGCCCCGAGCGGCATGAACTCTAGCTACGCCACTGCTTATCCATCCTGTTTTGCCACTGTGCTTTTCCGTGCTTTACAAATTTAGGAGAATTTTTCATTTCAGGAATCTACTTAACCCATTTCTTTGTATGTACAATAAGTAGCCCATTGCTGTGATTTTACTTTTCCTTAAGCTACTTAGATTGCAAATGACAGTCATTGCCTTATGGGATAATCTTCTCCAGCCAATCATTATTTTAATTTGTGTAATTCTATTTAGTCAATCAATTCAATGACAAACATGAGTCTCTGTGACGAGTACGGGGAAACCCTGAATTAAAGTTTATCTTGCTGGTTTTGGGCTGTGCAGTTCTTAATCAAATTCTGAAAATATGGTATTACTATTAGTGTGTCTTTTATGAATGTAAACAAAATCAAACCAGTGAAGCTTGTCTGAAATTTCAAGAGTATGGGCTAGATGGTGGCAATGGGCTTGGTGTATTTTGTTCTTGTTGCTGGATATTTATGAGCTCAAGTATCTACTGTCAGATCTTGCCTCAGTAACTCTTTTTACCCTCTAATTGAAAGGTGATCTCTGTTGGACTTGTCTGATGTCGATTTAGTATTTTGAACTATACATTAGTAAAGCCTGTTCTCTGAAGTCAAGTTAAATTACTATGTTACTTTAACAATCAGAATACTGTTGGCGTAGTATTAAGCATTTGCAGCGCATTTGTGTTTTCTATGTGCTTTTTTTTTTTTTGACCCAAGGATTCTGATTCATTTTCACCTTTTTGGAAAACTTTATTTACCATCTTTTTTCCACAACAATGTGACCTCAGTTGTCACCCTGATGATGGCACAGAGGTGACATTACAAAACGCAATGCCTTTACTATGCATTATCTCTCAGTGGATAACAACAACAACATTTATTTCTGTAGCATAATTCCATGCAAATAATTTACAAGTAGTTCAAAATGTTTTACAAGATGTCAAAGAGAAAGTTATAACGAAAGAAAAAGATTAGGCAGGAATATTAATGAATAAGTAACAAAGAAAAGTAAATAAACAAGTCTATGCAATCTTATAAAATAGATATATAATGGAAGAGTAGCATGCTTATATACAATATCAGGATGCAAGTCTCTAAAGATGAGTCCAATGATAAGGTCAGAGGGCTGGGAAGACAGAAAAAAACAAACCAAAAAAACTCCACTTAAGCTGGAGAAAAAACAAAACCTGCAGAGTTTCAATGCCAACAGACTGCCCAGCTTCCACTTGAATTCTACGTGAACATAAGTGTTCTTAAGTCATTCCTCATTGGTTCCAGGCTTTATCTGTGAAGGATTCAATGCAGTCGGTCTCATGGACAGCTGGGGCACCCGCCTTCATTCCAGCATCACAAGTGGCTGCATGGCGCCTCAGTCAAGTGGTGGAGATGCAAAACGCCACCAGAGAAAAACCAGAAAAGAAAGAGAAAAAGCAGAGGTTAGTAAAGGTTGCAAGTCCCTGAACAGTATGATAATTCTTTGCTTATATAGTCTATTAAGAGTACAACTAAAATGATGCTATGAAAAAGACAAATTAAAATAATATTGGTAAATTATTCCAGATTTTAGTTACATAACAGCAAAAGCCTGCCTCACCACTTCTTTTAAGCTTGGGCCTTGAAATTTTAAGCAGACCAACATTAAAAGATCTAAGGTTATGACTTGGAGTGTAGAGGGACAGGCACTCCAAACTTTAGGGAGGGGCAAGATTATTTAAGGCTTTATACACCAATAGTAGTATTTTAAAGTCCATTCTGAACGACACCAGTAAACAATGTAACAGCGCTGATACTGGCAAGATGTGCTCAGATTTTGTTTCCTAGTTAAGATTCTGGCTGTTGCATTCTGCACTAATTGCAAGTGACTGATGTCTTTCTCAGGTAGTCCTATTAGGAGTGCGTTACAGTAAATCTAGTTTTCTAAAAACAAAAGTGTGAACTAATTTCTCAGTTTCTTGCAATGTTATAAGAGGTTTAACCTTTGCAGTTTTCCTTAAGTGAAAAAATGCAGTCCTAGTAATCTGGTTAATGCGCAGTTTAAAGTTTAAGCCAGAGTCCACTGAGTTGACTCAGAGTTGACTTTTAATGCTAAAGGATCAAGTTTATTTCTAATACCCTCACTATTTCTATTTTTAACAATCACTAAAATTTCTGTTTGTTTTTTGTTTTGTTTAGTTTCACAAGGTTACTACTCATCCATTTGGAAATACTAGTAAGACATTGACTCAGAGAGCCAAGTGTGTCAGGGTCATCAGGCACTATCGATAAATAAAAGTCTGTGTCGTGCATAGCTATGGTAGTTCACATTGTGCTTTGAGATAATCTGAACTAATGGAAACATGTACAGTAGATTAAAAAAAGCACCAGGCCCAGAACAGATCCATGTGGTACGCCATATACGATATCATGTGTCTCCGAGGTACAATCACCAAAAATAACTAAAAAGAAGTTTCCACCTGTTAAAGTAAGACTGAAACCAATTTAAGATGCTGTCTTAGAGGCCCACCCATTGTCTAAGATGATTTATAAGAATACTGTGATCAATGGTGTCAAATGCTGCACTGAAGTCTAAGAGAACAAGAACAGATTTATGGCCTCTGTCTGAATTAACCCACAAATCATTTGCTACTTTAACCAGCACATATTCTGTACTATGATTTGTTCTAAAATCTGACTGAATCCTATCACGTATAGAATGTTTATTTGAATAATCATTTAGCTGCTTAAAACTTTTTTCTTAGGATTTTACTTAAGAAAGGCAGGTTAGTTATTAATCTAAACTTGTCAAAGGCAGAGAAGTTGAGATTATTTTTTTAACCAGCAGTTTAACAGCTGCAATCTTTAGGCAGTCGGGGAAAACCCCTGTATCCATAATGATGAGTTCACTATGCCAAGTACAATTAGCACATTGCAGACTTCTTTGAACTGTTAGTATTCAGTGTCAAGATTGTAAGTGGAGAGTTTCAGTTGAGAAATTGTTCTGCATAGTTTGGGTAGATCTATTCCAGAAAAAATATTTAACTCATTTAAACGGGCATGCTAAGGTTTAATAGGATAAACTTTGGTGGGATGTACTGTATTTTGTGTAGAAATATGGTAAATGTCCCACAAGTTTTACTAGTAGTTTTTAGAAAGCATTCCATTGAGTCAGATGGGTTTAAAAAACAATTTAGAATAAAATTCTTAGATTTCCAGCATTATCATTTATAAGTTTAGAGAAATAGGAGTGTGTCTCAAGGTGGACTGCTTGGTCATATTTAGTTATTTGTGACCTGAATATTTACAGTAGACTGTTAGTTTTTCTCCATTTATGCTCAGCTCTCTGGTATTTTCTCTTTAGATTGAACACTATTTAGGTCTTTTAAGGTAAGATTTCTTTACATTTTTTTCAGGTGCCACTATGTCAGCTACAGCGCTTAACCTGGCATTCAAATTTTCTACCTTACTGGTTACATTACTAGCTGCATTAGGGCAAAAACTATATCTGGACTGGTTGTTTAGAATATTAGTAAACCTAGAGGCTACAGAATCAAAATAACATTTTTTAACAATACACTTTTCATCACTTGCAGTTACCAGCATTTCTACATCAGATGATATGCAGAAGTAGTCAGATATGCCGATATCCATGACCTGCCTCACGTCAACTTTTAATCCTTTTCAAATGCCTGAATCTAGCATGTGTCCTCCATTATTGTATTGTATTGTATTGTATTGTATTGTATTGTATTGTATTGTATTGTATTGTAAACTGGCTGATGTGCTGACTAAGATCAAAATAGTAAGTTCATAAATCTCTTGCTTTCGGGTCACATTGGTTATGCACATGAAAATTTAAGTGGCCTACAATTAGGAACCTGTCGTAATTAGTTGCTATTATAGACGCTAACTCTGAGAATTCCTCAATAAAAGATGCCTTTTATTTTGGAGGTCTACAAACGGTCAATATAAGAGATTGTGACACTCCTTGAATAACCACAAGGTACACAGCGTCTTGCTTTTCTTGGCAATTAGCTTTTTTATTTTTCTTCAAGCAGGCCATAGCATTAGGTTTGCTTTCTGATTTCTGACTTTCATTTCATTATCAACTCTTAAGCAATGCTTTGGCCTTTGATTCTGGTTGCCATTTAGTTTTGAGCTTTTGCTACATGTTTAGGTAAGAAATCACCTCCTGGTCTCTTGGTTACTCATCACAGGCTGGAAGAAATTCAGTGAAAATTAACAAAAACTTCTGCAATAGTCTATACTGTAAATACAAAACTAGTACTTAAGTAATCTGTGCAGAAAATTAAATCATTTTATTAATAGAAAAGATTCACATTTAAGAAAATAAGAAAAACAAACTGTATACTGTGACAAAGATAGTGGGATGGACAACTCATATCGGCTCCAAAATTAGTGTAAAATCAAGGAGACCAAAATATAATGGAGAATTGCACTTATCAAACAAACTAAACAGTTTGGGAGAAAATAACCAGAGGCGATCAAGTACAAATATAACAAAAGAGAACAAAAACCAAACTGCCTCTCCCTGGAACTTCCTTACTGGGTCTTGCAACCATGTTTAATAGGAGGGGTGGCTCACTACCCTGCTCTTCTAAGAGTGCCATGAAAATTACTTTTACCTCCCATCCCTTTTGTAACATCTGGACACTCTTTCTCCAGTAGAGCTGAAGGATTTTTTTTGGTCTGTGGATGCAGACTTTCATGTTGGTGGTAGTTTTTGTGACCTCAGACTTTAATATTAGTGTAGAAGTAGCCACACCTCATGTGTCATGGAGGCAGAAAACTAAAGGACTCTGGAACAAAGGTTCATTGATTTGAACACATCAAGGACTAAATCCATCCATCCATCCTCATCCGTTTATCTGAGGTCGGGTCATGGTGGCAGCAGCTTGAGAAGAGATTCCCAGACTTACCTCTCCCTGGCCACTTCTTCTAGCTCTTCTGGGGGAATCCCGAGGCGTTCCCAGGCCAGCCGGGAGACATAGTCCCTCCAGCGTGTCCTGGGTCTTCCCCGGGGCCTCCTCCCGGTTGAATGTGCCCAGAACACCTAGCCAGGGAGGCGTCCAGGAGGCATCCTGATCAGATGCCCGTGCCACCTCATCTGACTCCTCTCAATGCGGAGGAGCAGCAGCTCTACTCTGAGCCCCTCCCGGATGACTGAGCCCCTCACCCTATCTTTAAGGGAAAGCCCAGGCACCCTGTGGAGGAAACTCATTTCAGCCGCTTGTATTCGCGATCTCGTTCTTTTGGTCAATACCCATAGCTTATGACCATAGGTGAGGGTAGGAACGTAGATCGACTGGTAAATTGAGAGCTTTGCCTTACGGCTCAGCTTCTTTTTCACCACGACAGACCGATGCAGAACCCACATCCCTGTGACACTGCACCGATCCGCCTGTCGATTTCACGCTCCATTCTTCCCTCACTCGTGAACAAGACCCCGAGATACTTGAACTCCTCCACTTGGGGCAGGATCTCACTTACAACCCTGAGAGGGCACTCCACCCTTTTCCGGCTGAGGCCCTTTGTCTCAGATTTGGAGGTGCTGATTCCCATCCCAGCCACTTCACACTCAGCTGCGAACTGATTCAGAGAGAGATGAAGATCATGGCCTGATGAAGCAAACAGGACAACATCATCTGCAAAAAGCAGTGACCCAATCCTGAGTCCACCAAACCGGACTAAATATAAAAAAAAAGATTAATCAATTAAAATATAAATTGGTTCAAGTACTTTTCACAGTGAAGGACTTCTGTTATGTTTAGGTATGATTATGGAAACCATTTTGTTCATTATTATTTTTAATGTTGTGGATACCCCCACAGATTCCCTCTAAACTTCACAAGAGTGCAAACCTAAAATAATCAAAACAGCATCTTTGTCAGCTTTCATTTGTATTGGCAATCAAGTTCTCTCTGCATAGTGTTCTGTCGTCTTGTAAATCTCTTTGACGTGAAAGTTAATTTTCTTCCAGTCTATACTGCCACTGAGAATAGGATTATTTGTTAGTGTCAAATTTGGCCTTTACCACCGACCTGTATAATTTGTGAGCATCTCTTACTTCTCTATGCTGCCTCATTTCATAGAATGAAGAATTTTCCATTATTCCCAGCACTACAAGGCACAGATAATTAATTTGTTTTTAATAAAGTAATGGGAACATTTGACAATATACAGGTGTTTCTAGCTTCTTCTTACAGACCCAGATCCAGAAAAGAGAACCATTTGGCAGGCAAGGACAGCTGCTTTGTGTTTGTTCTTCTTTTGATACTTTGTGTTGGCCTACTGATACAATTACAATGGACAGTTTGATTTATTTCTATTAGACCTGAATGGCATGGAGATTAAAACAGGGGCAATTATATATAACTGGGCATGGAGAGAAAATATGCAGCTGGTTCCATCCATTTTTCAAAGAGAAGTGGATTAAAGCAGTAGGTGTCATGGATTTAACAAAATCTATTATTTTGTACAATTACCTTTTAACCCCAATATTAACCCAAACTTGGAATAGCCATCAAGGCCAAATATCCGGATGGAGATGAGCAAGAATTAGGGAAGGTAGAAACAGACTTCCTGCTTTTCATTGCATAGATACATTAGAATTGTTTCTTGTAAGGTCTCTCTCTCTCGCTTTGCATTTTTAACCTGGCCTGTTGCATGTACAGTAATTACTCTAGTAAGTTGTGTTACTCTGTGGTCAAGTACAACTTTTTTGTCTATGGGAGACATAATGACAACATTTAAACATACTTCAATAATGTATTAGATAAGAAAAATGTGGTAGATTTAAATTTCTTTAGAACTTAAATCTACTGTAGAAAATCAGTAATAAATAATATTTTTCCCATGAAATAACATTTTAGCCTACTAGATATAAAATAGTGTACATTTCTCTGTATGAAGGAAGTCATAGAGCCTAATTAAGCTATATTTGATATATATATAATATATATATATATATATATATATATATATATATATATATATATATATATATATATATATATATATATATATATATATAAATGTCTATGCATGGAAATGTTTCTGTCTATCTGTCCAGCCCAGAAGTGAGAGGTGGTGTCGGGATAAGTGCTCCTCCGAGGAAACAAACTTGCTTAGCCGCTAATACATAAGCGAGACGGGCATGTCGGAAAAATGAAACCTTCAAAGAAAGAGTCACTCGCTTAGCCACTAATATAGAAACGAACTGAACACATTGACAAAACGATATCCCTTTTACTTTTCCTCCCGTCACTAATACACAAGCAAGGCGAGCAAAATAAAACCTCCTAGGAGAGAGACGCCCAGAGTAGATCCTTTCGATTACCTGACATCTCTATATTTCAATTTTTTGTCAGACAATGACAACAGATTCTAATACCCCGGGCTTTTTACAACACTGGCTTACATAGCTAATATATATATATATATATATATATATATATATATATATATATATATATATATATAAATTGGGAATGTCCAGCTTCGATCCTGGAGGGCTACCGTGGCTGCAGAATTCCTTCCTACCACTTTATTCGTCAATAAGCAATTTCTGCTGTTAGCTGACTTCTTTTCCCTTTTTTTAATTACCTTAGTTTTTTAAGACTTCGTCCTCTGAACTGATTCTTTTTTCCTTAAAAATAAAATGTGAAGTGAGCCAACAAATGATAAGCTAAGTCAGGGCCTCAAACTCTAACCAATTTTACTGCAGCTAATTTTTTAATTCGAAACCAATTCTTGTTGTTATTTAATTATGGCTTGTTGGTACAGTCATTTTGCTACACCAGACATTTCCAGAACTGTTGACTTTCTTTTTGTTTTGTTTTTTAACAGCACCATGAAAGTATTAGTGAACTTGAATAGATCAACATTACTAAGAACTTCACCTTTCTCTACTCTTAAGATATTATGTGATAGACACAGGTTAGCTGGTCATATGTTGCCTCATTTTGAATCTCATTATTGTTTGGTTGCTATCGAAGAAAAAAAAAACAACAATTTAAGTCATAATTGGCAAGTCAATTACAATTAAGGCAAAAGAAGTTAATTAGCAGCAAAAACTGGTCACTAATTTTGAAAATGGTTAGAGTGAAAAGCTGCAGCTACAGCAGCCCACCAGAATCAGAGCTAGGCACCCCTCAATATGAATCCATTAATTCAAGATAATTTTTGTTTAAAACAAATAATAATTAATCAGAAAAATCTCTTACTGCCTAAAAGACAGCTGAGTTTGGATTTGTGGAGGCTAGCTCATGTTCTAATTAATATTTAAACATTCACACCAATGTCACTCATATGTTGGTTGCTGATTTATCTACTGATACTTTATTGTGATTTTTAGAAATACTAATCTGACTCTCTTGAGATTGCGCTGATTTCCAGTTTATCACAAAGAATACCAAACTATGTTGTGACCACATTCTTCTAAGTACCTTTTGTATGTCAGGTGGTTATTGAACTTGCTTTATCTAGTAGAGGATCATGGGAGCTGGAACCTGTCCTGGCAGCATTCGGTGCAGAGTAGATACCAGCCCTAGATGGAGAACACTAGTATTTACTGAATATGCTTAGTACCGATTCTTGGTTGGTAGGCAGTCAGACCTGATTCCAGAAGCTTTGGGTGATGCAAGCCAAGAATTAACCGTGGATTGGATAACATTTCAAGGAACAGTTAAGGATTTCTAAAATGTTGTGTTTATGTGTATGCACTGCATATACAGGTTGTGGGTTACAGTACTGTATGCTGATGGTATTCATGAATTCAAAGCAAATGTTATAGTAAGAATAATAAAAATATAAAAAAGTCTGTCTTGATTTAGCCTCTCTTGTATGTGAATCTAGCAAGTGACGTTAGTTAATCCTATAGTTACTAATAGGTAACTAGAGAAAAGTCAAGCAAAATTGCACCTTTTATTGGCTAACTAAAAAGATTACAATATTCAGGCTTTTGAGGCAACTCAGGCCTATTTCTGGTTAGGAGAAGATAGAATTTAATTGTGCAAAACAAACAAAAGTATGTTTGATGATTGCATAAATGTTTTGCTAACTATTTTAAGTAATTCTCTTTTAATGTAATATTCCTTTAATTCGGACATTTGCCATGTGCTAGAGAATCACCTTAGGAACAGAAGCGCTTCATCTGGGATTAGCTATTTTTCCAGATGGGCGTTTTCAATCTCCTGTTAGGAACTTAACAGAGATCAGCTGATTGCAGGCATATGCACATAAAGTGATTTGTGTAAAGCCTATGCCCTCAGAAAGAGAAAGCATGTCCCAGGATAGCTTTTTTAGTACTCCATCTTTTTTTCTCCTCTCATCTGCCCTAATGAGTAACCAGTGGATACCTTTGGAAATACCCAATTTAGAATGCAGTGCCTGGAGCTTATAAATTTCAGAGAATGGCTCTAAAGTTAGCATGTTGTACATCTCCTCTTACAATTTCTGCTGTCAAATGCATTGTTGCTAGGGATACTCAACTCCAGGCCCACGGTGGAGCATGCTGAAGATTACAAACGTTGACATGTATGTCATTATGATTACTGAAAAATTAGCAAACACGCTATGGGAGAAGGGTAGGCATGGATAGAGGGCTCATCAGTCACTTCTACAGTTTTGCGTAGCAATTCCCTAACCACTGTAAATGTGTTTTTTTTCTATATACCCCCACCCCCCACCAGTCTCCCATACCCATTAGTTTTCTTCCGCCCTGCGCAAGTAGGCCAAGGGGAAGAATAGCTGGAGTTGCAGCAAACGATGTTGCTGTGGATTGATAGGTGCTGTAATTTTCAGCATATCACATCAGCGTGAAGCTGCACACCTGCTGGCAGCATAACAAGAAGGCGAGGGCGGTGGTTGTTGGGGAGGGGGGGGTTTACAGGCGGGTTTGGGTTGCACATATAGCTCAAAGCTGGCAGGTGCATCACCTATCACAGCAGCCGTCTTGGCCTGCTGACCTTTCTCTGTACATAACTGCAATCCCCTTGCAAGATGCTTACAATTCTCTCAAAGTAAAAGAGAAAAAAAAATTGCAAAACCATAAATAGCAGTGAAGATAAGAAGAGGAGGATGATGTGCCCAAACAGTGAACCACCTCCCCTCCAGAAATGTTAAAAATCTGCTGCTGTTTCATTTTACAATGGAAATATTGTCATTAATGTCAAACCCATGCTATACCTATTCCTCCTGAGATGCTGTGTACTGTACCGTAGGCCCAGCTGTATTTTATTCATTTATTTATTTTGGAGGAAACGAGGAGCTTAAGCTGCCCAGGGGAAGGTAATTCTGCTTGACAATGGGGTTTAATAGAGGCAGCAAGAGTGACTTAGAGACTGTTGAGTTGCAAACATTTTGACTCTCTTCTTGTTTTCAAGCCGAGACTATTTAAACTGTGACTCAGTTTTTTTTATTCCATGTACAGTATGTGTGTTTGTGTCTGTGTGTATAATCAGTATATACCCAGTATTTTTTTTAATAGAACAGCGCATATTAAAGAGCAAATCTGTGCCTAATTTTATCTACAAGCAGTGAGTTGTACTGAAGCATGAGAACAATCCTTTCAGTACTTGGTATACAAGGCATTATATAAAACCAGACAAAAGACACATCTGTCTTATATTTTAATATCAATTGTAGAGAAACTTGCTTCTTTTGGAATTGCTTGAGAATGAATAATTTTACAATGCAAATTTTAAGGCATTGTATTTTAGTTTATACAATATTAGTTCTCCCCCACGGCTCCACCCGTATTGTAGTGAAACAGGACAAACTTTAAAAATCAATAAACAAACAGTTATCACTAGCTAAGCAGGGGCAAGGTCTACTCCAAAATGTGGCCAGAGGTAGAGCGACTCGAATGGAGGCTGGCGCGTAAATGAGGAGGGCCCCACCCGGCTCCCCACTCCTGATGTGACGCTTCCCCCTCCCCTCGGCCCGCAGCCTCTGTCTCAGATTAGCGCAAATAAATTGTTGCCGGAAGCGAACTATGATATTCAGCGCAATGAGAGAAGTCGCGAAATCAACTGGAATGTTCAAGCAAATTATAGAAAAAAAGTAGCTCTCACGTGAAAAGCGGGCAGACAGACATTGGATTTTACATATATAGAGATGTATAATAAATGAGAGTGGTTCTTTGCGGACTCTCTTCTGAATGTTGAAGAATTTTACCTCTTCCATAGAGTGCTAACTATTCTAAATGTTAACTACTGATCTTTTGCTATCACACAAGACTCAGGCGCTCATTTGTGAATGTGAAAATAGGTACCACTTCATCAAAGCGAAACATCTTTTAACTTAAACACAGATGCCCTGAGACTGTAGAATAAATGCAAAAATAAATGGGGTGAACTCTGTATTTTAAAGTATTTTTCTTTACCTGTTTTAGGATCTGTTTCTCCCATTATAAGGAACCATCTCTAAGGTCATAGGCCCACCACCATACAATCTCCATCCATTCATTTATGCTTTTCCTGATCCTGCATAGTCAAGCTTATAAAGGATTAATTTAGTTTGGTCAACTACCCTAATATGCCGGTCTTCAGGATGCTGGAGTACTTAAGGAAAATCAGTGCAATCATGTGAAAAAAGTGCCAACTCCTGACAGACTGAGAACGAATCAGAAATCAAAACCAGGTTACACTTAGAAGATGTATAGCAGCTGTAATCACCACTTCACCTCTCCGTCAGCCAATATTCTTTTTCAGCTTGTAAGAAATAGGGGTAAAGGGCTTAGGCTTAAACTTTGCTACTGCTATCTATGCTGGGGGTGGTGAAGGCTCCTGACAGTTCTGAGGTATATATATTTAAGCAAAATTTGGCATTTGGTAGGGAGCTTGGAATGATGTGCAGTTATTAGTATTGTTAAACTTTCCAACTGCTGGGCATGCAAGGGGTAATGAAGGCTCCTAAAGATCTGAGGTGTGTATACAGTGGATTCAAAAAGTCAGACCGCTTCACTTTTGTTGCACACTTTAGTGTGTTGTAGATTTAATTTTAATTGGATACTTTTGCCATTTTTACACATCAGTCTAAACTCAATAACCTATAATGTTAAAGTGAAAACATATGTTCAGAAATATTTAAAATTTTTGAAAAATCAAAAACTGAAATTTTTTCATTCTTGTAAGCATTTAGACCCTTAATTCAGTACTTTGCAGAAGTCCCTTTGGCAACAATTACATCTTCGAATCTTCTTGATTAAGACAGTACAAGCGTTGCTCACCTGGATTTGGGGCGGATTATGTTATTCATCCTGCATGACCCTCTAAAGCGCTGTTAGCTTGGATGGGAAGCACCAGTAAAAGGTCTCTCTATACATGTTCTTTATGGTTTAAGTCTGGGCTTTGGCTGGGCCAATCAAGAACATTCAAACACTTGTCCTGAAGCCACTTTGGCATTGTCTTGGCTGTATCCTGAAAGGTGAAGTCACATGTACTCTGGAAGAGGTTTTCTTTGGTCTTTGCCAAACACAGTGCTTGGAGTCCTGCCAAAAGAATTCAATTTTTGTCTCCTCATACTTTGCTTTGAGTCCTTTAATGCTATCGGACTAACTTCATGTGGGCTGTCTTATGTGCCTGATTGATGGTGTGCTTCTGAGACAGATAGTTGGCCTTCTCACAGGTCCTCTCATCTCAGCAGATGACTCCTGAAACTCCGTTAGAGTGAACATTGACTTCTTTGTCACCTCCCTAACCAAGGTTCTTCTTGCCGGATTACTCAGTTTGTTCAGTTTGTCTAGACTACAAAGAGACTCTTAGCGGTTCCAAAATTCTTCCATTTCACAAGTACTGAGGTCACTGTTTTATACTTTTGCACTAATCTATGCCTAACCTTTTATCACAGAGAACTGCAGAGAGTTGCTTGAACTTCTTGGCTTGGTTTTTGACCTGGTATTCCGTATGAATTGGGGTGCAAGTGTGTGCCTTTCTAAACAATGTCTAATCAGTTCAGTTTACAGGAAGGGTCCAGTCAACGTCTAGACTCATCTCAAGGTTAATTAAAGCAGAAAGGATGCACTTGATCACAATTTGGTGTGCTACTGCCAAGGGTTTGAATACAGATATAAATGAGGGATTTAAGTTTTTTGATTAAAAAAAAAAATTTGTAAACTTTTCTGAAAACATGCTTTTGCTTTGACATTTTGGATTATTGAATGTAGATTAATGGGCAAAAATGTAAAATTTATACATTTACAATTAAATCTACAACAAAATTAAGTGTAACAGAAAGCAAAGGGGTTTGAATATTTTCTGAATATATTATATTTGAAACTAAGCTTGGTATCTGGTTCTTGGCTAGTGCCTTCTGTGTTGTAGTTTAAGATACTGTATGCTCTCCCTGAGTTTTCACTGGCAGCATTGGTAGTTCCCCACTGTCTACACATGCAGCATGCTATTCAGTTAACTACTAAAAATCTACATTAACCAGTCTGCATCTCATTCATGGGCTGATTCCTTTGGCTTGACAGCCCAATGCTTCCATAAACAGGACAAAGCATATTACAACAACTTAGAAAATGTACACATAGCATAACATTTAAGTGTGTTTGGGAACTTTGAAAATCATCTGTTTTCCTGTTCTGGAGGTTGCTTTTAATGTAATCTGATGGCAGAGCACATTACGCATTTAGTGAACAAACATGTAATGTTAAAATTAAATGATATTCTCTTTACCTTGCTTGTGTTTTTTTCTTTTCCTTTAATGGTTATAAGGATCACTTAACTTGACTTGAAATAACAGGAAAACGGACTATGTTTGGCAATAATTTGCACAAGATGCAGATGTGACAGGGTAGACTCGACTATTGTTTCAATATTCTACATCTTCTGTTTTTTATCTTATTTGCCATCAGAAGTAGCTGTTGGATGGATGAAAGAGAAATTAGAGTTGAAGTAGCCAATCAGTAATTCTGGGTGCTCAGAAAGGTTTCCTGTTTTACGATGGATAATTCTAAAAATTTGCCAATACTTTTTAAATAATGACAATATTGTATTTTAAGCAAATGAACCTAAAAGAGGGTCCAGTATTCCCCGTGCTCTGCTCCCCTCTGGTGGCTGCTTTAAGATGAACGTCTTTGAAAATTCGCCAATTCTTTTAAAATTTGAGCTTTTAAAATTGCAAAAAGGCCGACTTTTTTTTTTTTATCAGAAAGCTGTTTTCCTTTGACCATTTTATGACCCAGTACCTTGTTTTATGAATACCGGTACCTTGCAACCCAAGACAAGATTTTCTCATCTTACTGAAGAAGTGCTAATGCAATTTCAAATGTTTCTCTAATAACCAATTCAAATTTAAAAATGTTAAATATATTCGAACACTGAAGGAATGGCTGCTGAAATTTGGGCTTTTCAGTCATTTGTGAAAAATAAATTAAAAATCAGTCATTTCAAAAGTAGTAATTCCTTGGTTGCACTTTCAAATCAATTTAATGGTATCTTGATTAAAAAAGGCATCAATTTCCATCCAAAACATGAAAATATAACTCATTTTATACTATCAGTTTATTTATACATTTCTATCACCATCTTCATAAAACTTGGTTCAAATCCGTAGGTTTGTCGCTGTCTGTATGAAGCTGGTGTGTATATACAGTAACTGTGTCTGTGTGTATTTTTCTTTGGATACCTTGGTTTTCCTTCCACATTACAAAGTGGTGAGTGTTAAGTTAATTAATGACTTTAAACTGCCTGATAGTAAGTGAGTAGTGTTAATGTGGCCAGTAATGGAATGGTTCCTCATCTAAAGTTAGTTCATACCATACAACTAATAATAAAAGGGTAAGCTCCAGTCCCCTCGACCCTGAATTGGACAAAGTAGACATTATCCACAGGTATTGGGGTTGGCAGGTTTGTATTTGCTACATTTGGTGGAGCACACTTGCCATAATCCAATTCTGTTGTGTTAACAGGTCTCTGTTCTTCCAGGCAGCTTTCAACTATTCTGTCCTAAAATATAATGGTCATAGATACCTATATCATGTTTCCAAGAAAATTATTTGCAATTGATTGTGAGCTAGTGCACTGAGATTATCTCCCCACCAAACCCACTGAAAAGAAGGAATGGAAGCTTCACTTAATTGATGCTTGATGCATGCTGATATTCATCTCATGGTTTCCATTTAACCTCATCAAAAAAATTTTTTTTTTTAATATCTGCAGTCTGTTCTCTCTACTATAGGTCTTTTTTTAAATTGCATATAGCTACACTCAATAAAAGAAACAATGTGTTTTTTATTGTATTTGATCAATCAACATTTTGCCAAATAAGAATTGTATGTGGTAAGGCAACGATCCTGATAACCTTGTCTACTCATGCGTGCTAAAAGTTTCCAGTGTTTTGATATATTGTGCCTTTAAAAGGCACATCTAGTTACAAAGTTGCAGTAGAAAAGTCAAACAACATCTATGTATTTGTGACATGAAAGTGCAGTAGCCTTACAGACATATTCTATGTCTAATAAAAAATGATAGTCAGAATCATAAGGGTTAACTGCACCTTGTACTAAATCTGACACCACGTTTTACACTCTGTCCATCCACGCTTAGGTGGGCATGAAACAAGTTGTGTCCAGCACTCAAACATGGAGGATGACATTGGTCAGGTCCCAGTGAGGCTGTAAGAAACATTTCAATAACAGCAATATAAGGATTTAGAGCCACAAGCTCTGCTGCTTACTCTTTTTCAATAAATTAATTGAACTGGAATTGCCCATTCTGTTAAAATCTGCCCCATTAACCCTCAAAGCTAATAGCCTATCTGACTGAATTAAGAGGCACTAGTTTAGTTCATGCTATTATATATATTTTTAATATGGAATTTTAAGATGCCTTCTTCAGCTGAATATGGAGTGATCTAAGTGGCATTATCCCAGAAGGTTGGATATTTAACCTTTTACACTCCTCTTGATAAACATGTGGTTCCGTCAAAGGCAAGCATTGGATGAAACAAAGAAAACTATAGAAACGGGAGTGGGGTCACCAGGTGACAGTGTTACTATAGTTACTACTTGCATTTTATAGAAGAGTATTAATTAGAAGTGTAATTAAAAAAAAAAAAGAATAGAAAGAAAAAAAAACACTTGCAATGGTAGTATATCAAATGGAATATTCTTTACTTAATGTCTTTTGTTACTTATTCCATGAAGAGTATCTGAAATCTGTCATTTTCTAACCCACTTAATCCACACCAGGGTCACTGGGGGGCAGGAGCCTATCCCAGCTAATATAGGACATATATTGTCACAGGGCAAACACACACACACATACTCACATACCAAAAATGCATTAGTGCCAATATAATGTCACTAATTCACCTAACCTGTATATCCTTGGACTGTGAGAGGAAACCGAAGCACCCGAATGAAATCCACGCAATCAGAGGGAGAACATGCAAACTACATGCAGGAGTTTATTTTTGGTGGCTTAGCTTATTTTTCTTTATTTTTAGGGAATCATTTCAGTTTAGTTTTGACTCAGTGAGGCTCTTTTTGCCCTAGCCATTTACAAGTATACAATTATCTTCTGAATATCTCATTCAGTGTGTCACTTGTGTGTGTAGCTGTGTCCATCTGATCAAGGAGCAAGTGGTTTATTTTTCCAGCTTGGGTTAATACCTTTTTAAGGCAGGTAACTCACACAGCCTACCAGACATTCAATAATTTGAAGTAGATTTGAGTTCGAATGACTGGAGTGAATTCTGCAGAGGTTTGTTAACCAAACTAGCCTATCATTTCACCTTTTTTGGTCAGGTTGTGTGTTTTCAGCATTTGATGATCCTCAGCCTCTCTAGAGACTTCTTTAAGATAGCGGTGCGTTTTTGAATTTCTCAAGATCTTTCCATTTCCATCATGTTTTGTCTCAGCAGCTGGCAACCACAATGCTTATTTGACAACATAGCCATATAGCATATATTATGTACTGAAAAAGAAAGAACAGTCAAAGGCAGTGTTCCTTGTAAGGACGCAGATGACATGAGTTGCTTAACCCTGTAAGCACTATTTACAATCATGCAATATAATTAATTACCTGTTTATATGTAATGATTTGAAATGTTTATTCATTACAGTACATATCCAAAGTAGTTTATTTATTTCAACTATTCAGTCAAAAACAATTTCTTTTTTTCTTTATTTATCTCAGCAGATATATGGAATGTTGCTCATGACCAGAAGTTTTAATAAAATGCAAGGCCAATTTAATTGGCATACCCTTTTTAATATCAAGCAGTTTGATATAAAACTAGCTGATTTACCCATCTTTGAGTAGTTTACTATTTCACAACTGTAGAAGAATATGTAGCCTTTGATTTAGTTTCTTAAATAAACACTTATTCCACTTTATAATTAACAATGCTATTAAAATGTCAGACATGTTACAGTTAAATTGAAATAATAAATATATTGTTATTTATGTAAACTGATATAAAAATCTGAGGTGAATGTCGGACAATTTTTTTTTTATTACATACTATATTAATCCCTGAGGACAAATTGTCTTTTCGCATGTACTTTGATTGCTTCCTTATTTTTGTCATATTTTATGAATGAGTAAGACCTGTTTGACGTCACTCATGAGCAAACAACAAAAAGCTGCATGTGAGAGAAGTAATCTGTTCTTAAATGAGTGCCTGCCATTTTCAGTTTCTGACTTTGTGATTTGTTTAGGTTTATTGTAAAACAGTCAATAAAAGGAAATTGTAATTTTTTAAACTGCCCAATCCAGACTGAAGGGCGAGGGGGTTTGCTGGAGTACATCCCAGCTAGCACACGGTACAAGGCAGGAACAAACCCTGGAAAGTGCGCCAGTCCATTGCAGGTTGAACAGACACTCAACACCCACACACCAAACACACATTAGTGCCAATTCAACGTCACTAATTCACCTAATTTGCATGTCTTTGGACTGTGGGAGGAAACCCACACAGACATAGGGAGAACATGCAAACTCCACCCAGGGAGGACCCAGAACACAATCCTTGTTTTTTTTTACTGCGAGGCAGCAGCACAACCTCTGTGCCACCATGCTGCCTCAAAATAGGAAATTGCAGGTATTTGAAATAGAATGGAAAATGATTGGTAATCAGAGATATTCTTGAGATGAAAATGATTTGATTTGTTCCTTCACCCTGTGTGGAAGAAAAATCACACTTAGGGGTCACAATCATTTAAGATAAAGTGTTGTGATAGACTTTCCATATTAAAATATAGCATCCATCGTAGAAGTATTAAAGGGTTAATCAATGGCAGAAACCTGTTTAGATATATCAGGAAACCAGGTGAAGGTCACATGAACAACAAAGACAAGAACGTACCAGGAGCAGGTTGATGTAATACACCAAATGTGTGATTAAGAGATCAGCAGATGTCCTGTAAATAATAAAACTGGACAGTTATCACATACACAGAGATATCTAAACTAAGAGATATTGAAGAACTAGGACATAATGGAGAAAATACTTTTGTTTTGGCTGGTTGTGCTCAATGCTGAACACCTCATGTCTTGTAACCAGTCAGAGTATGATATGTAAGTGCTGTTATTGATAACTGAATTTACATAAGTATGAGAATTTTGTAACAGACTGTTATAATGGATGCTCTCTTTCAGCATGGTGCTACAAGAGAATAAATGACGCAATGAATTGCTTTTCTCCTGCCTGATTACTGACTCAGAAGGTTGTTTTTTTTTATCAGACTTGTCTTGTTAGAGGATAAGTTTCTTTCTTTAAGATGTTAATTTCTACTACACCTGTCAATATTTCAGCCTCTTTTATGTGGCTGAGAACTATAACTTCAATGTGTTGTTTCGAATGGCTGTTTTGCTGTTGTTGGCTGTCAACATGTGTACACTGTACAGGGAAATTCTTACTTGCAAGTCCCACCAGCATACAACACGTTGACACTCCCCAGTGCCATAGACAAGAAAGTGTCAAAATTCATAATTTCTTCTTCCATACCACTTGTTCACAAATGATGAATGCATTTTATTTTTAGACTTTATTACAGAATTGGATCAGGGATACATCATATGATGTGGACTGGTGTTTTTGGGATCTGTGCAGGTATTTCTCCTGAAATTATATCATAATGATTCTTATACAACATCTACAATAAACAAAAAGAGCAAAAACAGAAGTCAGATGACTGAATACTGCCAGCTGATGTTATACAGAAGACATCATTTGTAGGTCTAGTAGCTTAAAATGCCTCAGCAGTGACAAGTAGCATCCGCCTACTAACCTGCCCTAAAAATACAAAAGGTCACATCCGGCCGACATTTCTCAGGCTTTCATGCTAAGTAATAAAAGATATCAGATGGCAGGTAAAATGTCCCTGTATTGACTGCTTGTTTTTATTGCTTTACAATACACACTAAAAGAAAATCCACAAAATATGGATTTTTTTTTCTTACAGCAGTAAAGCAATACTGCCTTGTCCCTTTCCAATATTTCTAATTTTTGTAATTTAGCCAGCAATATTAAAACAGTTTAAAGATTTTTGTGTGGATATCAGAATGTGAGTTAGTAATAGCTTTTATGGCACAGAATATGGTATCCATAGCAACAATGTTTTCTAAAGGTTGCTATAACGATTCTGCAGATAGATTTCAATATCATGATTTTCTTCCCCATTGATCTCCTGCATTAATGATAGTGCAGTCTCACTCCATTCCCCATCTGATCATATCAATGCACTAGGCCTTGAAGCTGGATGCATTGCTCTATACAAATCTAGTTAGAGTACATGCTCACGACAATAGTGTCACTTTCTTTGAGTCCTATATCCTGACAAAAAATCAACTAGTGTTGTGCCTATATTAGAGGTTTGCTGTTTTGTAGTTCATCCTTGCAATCTCATCTCAGGGCCAAACTACTCAGAACTATGCTCTTTTTCTTTTAAGCAGCCAAATCAAGCTATGGAAGGCACATTATGCATTATCTGTTGTGTACATGATGCTTTATCTCAACAACAACAACAACAGCAGCATTTATTTCTATAGCACATTTTCATTAACAGGTTATAAAATGTCAAAGAAGTCATTGCAAGAAGAGAAAAACAAATTGGATAAGAATCATTAATAGAAAGCAAAATAAATCAATATGGGCTTATATAAAATGGATACAGTATACAGTATAATTAGCAGAAAGGTAGAGTCTTTATATATAGTATCATATTCTAAGTCTCTAAAGATGAAACCAAGGATAAGATCAAAAGGCCAGAAGGACAGAAAAAATAAACTCCAGAGAAGCTGGAAAAAAAAAAAAACAAAACAAAATTTGTAGGGGCTCCAAGGCCAAAAGGCCACCCAGCTCCCAAAAGTTTGCCAGAAGGCATTCAATTGATGAAGCTGGGTTTAGACAACAATCACCAACATTATTATTTAAGTTTTATAGAAACGGGACTACCTGTCAAGACAGACTGATTTATTGTATTCAGTAACTAGGAGGCTCTGCCCCCTGCTCGCTTCGCTTGCCAACCTGTGCTAGTCATTTCCCGGATCTGCCACTTGCAATGAATCATACTTTGCTTTTGGATAAACACGAATATCAACTCTGTCTTTGATATCTCCATCTTTCTAAACTATTCTCGCAAACAATTTGTCACATGTTGGTTCATTTTATATGCGAACATGATCTTTTGGATCCATATAGAAATCCAAGAAACTTCTTTGTCAGTGTTTTTCAGATAAATTTTGTGTAAAGTACATATGAATTTGTATCCATTATTGCCTGTAGAATTTCTAATGTTTCCGATCGTTTAACTCTTTCAACTCTATGCTGCATCGCTTCTCCATGATCATAAATATAAACCTGACCGAATTGTGGTTTCTTTGAAATTAAACTTGTAGTAGCATTAATTGTTGTGGGACCACAGATTCTCAGTGTATAGTCCTGAATCATGTAAATCTACATTTTGAGCGTTGAATGATGTGAATGTGAACAGATTATTGTAGATTCGGATATTTTGCCTGTAGTGTTTGTGGATTTCACTTTCACCAAATAACAAATCTTTTAATTCTCGCAGATATGGCTCTTCATTGGGAAGAAACATTACTTTACCCTAATGGCAACATGAATTAGACAATCTACAAGTCTCCGACTTAAACTTTAAAGCTAAACAATATCTACATACTTCTGTCATATCACCTATGTCCATATATTCAATCTCTTTTTGCTGTTCTGTTGTTCCATCCATCCATTTTCCAACCGCTGAATCCGAACACCAAGTAATAATTTCATAGTGATTGTAAACATAATTTTCTTCCATTTATGCTCAGCTCTGAAGCATTTCTTCTCATTGAATGACCTCATCAAGGTTGTTTGTTTTTTTTGTTTGGGTATGTTTTTTAATGTGAAGACTTAGGTATTGGATGTGTGAGTTTTTTTAAAAAGAAAGGCGAAGTGTTGGTTCCTATTGAGTACTTTTGGTATTTAATAGCAAGGTTTTTAAGGATATTTTTTGAATCTAGTGGAAACTGTCAGGTAGTGGAAGCTCATATCATTAGAGGACTAAGCAGAAAAAATTAATAACCAAATTAGATAATCATGACATCTCGATACTTGTATAACTTCACACCAGGAATGCTTCAAAACATGTTTGTACTATATATATGCAAACACGTGAGTGAGATTAATTAAAGGCTGAACTTGATAGATTTGGTACTGAGAGGTCACCCCAATACACAGTATTACAGCAGATATTGGAAATAAGGATGTGACAGAGGGACATGTGGGCGATGATCACTGCAAGAAATTACTCATTCTCACTGGAACTGATCTGAGCAACACGGAGGTATAACACCAGAGGAACAGCAGTAGAGTAGCTCTTGTGACATCTTTCACAACATTTAAGTCATTCATGAGTTAGTAACTTGCAGAAGAAGAATTATGTTCATTGCTCCATTATTGCTCCAATTGACTGTTTATCATGAAAAATAAATTGTTGCATAGACATTAAGTTGTATAACCCTGTTCTTTTTTTAAGTTTTCTTTTTTAAATAGGATTACTCTAATTAATTGGCCTAAGAGGTTTGCTCAAAACCAGATTATCATTATGGTAATAGCCTTTTACCTAGGTTGTATACTTGCAGATGGGGTTTTTCTCTCTTTGTGACATTGACCTGTTTCTGTGAGCACCTCACCAAACCCCAGATTTGTTCTGGGAAAGGGATAGATCTTTAGCGACAGAAAAATTAGACTGAAACTAATAGCATCTGCTGTTGTTCCTGTATCCCTGATTTTTCAGAAGACCTTTAAGTATCAGTTACTGTATCTTAGGCAGTTTCTGGGCTGCCTACCTTAAAAGTATAAAACAGTTGTTTTCATTCAAGTCTGGAGCTGTGCAGCACCAATATAATAGGATGGATGGTAACAAGTAACCTCTTACCAGTCCTGTCAAAACTCAGCCTTAAAAGGGTAGATTGTTGCCATATCTCTCGACTTAATCATATCAATACTCCCTTTTGACTTTAAATGTTCTGTGACTGTAACAACCTTCGGTGGCCTTTTCCTCCCTTCTGCAAGGCCACCTGTCTTTAGCATTCTAGAGTAATTTACTGTGATTCCTTTGTGGCTGTTAGTCTATTAAAATGTGTAAAAATAATGATTCTTTACATTTATATAGTGCCTTTCTCACTACTCGATTGCTTTAGTGAGTAGAGAACCACTTCAGCCATCACCAATATATAGCACCCCCCGGATGACACGATGGCAGCCATTATTATGTCTCAGTACGCTCACCACAACTATTAGGGAGTGAAGTGGTGAGAGAGAGAGAATTAGAGACAGAGAATGATTAGGGGGAAAGAATGACTAGGTCATGAAGGGCAGTTTAGCCAGGACATCGGGATAAACCCTACTTTTTGTGAAAGATGCTCAGGGATCTTTCATGACCACAGAGAGTCAGTTTTATGTCTCATCCAAAGGACAGCACCACATTTACACCACAGTGTTCCCATCACTGCACTGGGATCCACATACAGACCACAGGATAAGTGGCCCCCTGCTGATCTCACCAACACCTCTTCTAGCAGCAACCCAAGTTTTTCCTAGGTGGTCTCCCATGCAAGTTCTGCCCGGGCCCCAGCTAACTTAGGTTAAGGTGAATATTCTATTCTGAAGCGCATGTGGTGCCTCTACCATTGCATTTCTGGTTAACCATCATGACTGGGTTTACCACCTTCAAGTGATCCCTGCTTTCCAATACTAGCATTCTGCTTTGCCCAGTATAGACATCTCTTACTTGTTGAAATATTTTTCTACTGACTTGTGCTAGTTGTTGGTCCCCTTGCACATGGAGACCTCTTCCCAGCAAGAAACCCCGTCACAGGAGTCACATGATGACAGGTTTCCATCTATTTGTGGTATGAAAGGGAAGAATGGAAGCAGAGGTCATCTCTTTTGACTTGCTTCTCGCTAAGGACAACTTCATTCATGGCATGACTTTAATGTGAGATGATAACATAACATGTGGACTTGACTTTGATTTTGCATAACCCTATTGTTATAGACATATTTGACATCTGCCTTTTCTACTAAAAAGCTTATCTGAATCCAAGCCTGAACTCCATAATGCTGCAAGAAACAGCAATGCGAGAATGAAGTACAAGATGTAATCCAAACAAGGGCAGTCAGCTCAAACTGTAGATTATTCCTGTCGCTGAAGATAACACACTTAAGTGGTGCAAAAATAAATTAACTTCATCAGTATAACACCTGACCAATTCAAATGGACAACACTGCCATGAACCAGTCTGCATGAGCAGCATTTATTGTAGGAGAACTCGTATCATATTTACAATGTTTAGTCTAAAACAGAAAATGCAAAACATCCTACACCCAGTGACAGGGTTGCCTCCTGCCTTGTAGCCTTGTGACAGCAGTCAGTTAAACTAATCTGCATCATAACTTGTGCATGTTTTTTTTATTCTAAGTGTCTTTGTTCGTTTAGCATCTTTGTAAAAGACATTAATGGTACAGATAGCCTTAGGTATGATTATTAAATTGTCTTCTATGAACTATTGAATTATGCAATTATAGATGATGTTGAATTATTGATACATGAACTTTGTGAATGTCATATAAAAAGGTTGCTTAGATATGTCAAGTGTGCAGAACAAATTTGAACAGCAAACTTCTGATCTAAAAGAAAAATGAAACATATGTATGGCATGGTGGTGCAGTGGTTTGCATTTCTGAATTACAGATCTAGCATCCCCAGTTAGAGTTCTGCCTCAAGTCATTGTCGGTGCAGAGTCCCCACAATACACCCTTGTTCTTGTGAATTCTCCTTACAACAACAGGGCTAATAAATAATTTGAGCAACCATTTATTATTAAAACCACTCATGCAGTTCAGGTGGTAGGGTTAGTAACTTACCCTGAGACAAGACATGTCAAAATAACATAAGAAATTTAACAAATGAAAGGAGACCATTCAGTCCATCAAGCCCATTTGTTTAGCTCATAGCTAAGTTGTCCTAGTATATCATCCTGATTCTTCTTAAAAGTTTCTGCTTCAAGTACATATCTCAGTAGTTTATTTTAGAGTCCCAAATCTCTTTGCATAAAACAGTGTCTTCAGTTTTAGTGGAAGTGCAGTGTCTGGTACTCCACTCTGTCATCATTATCTGGCTTTATTTTCTTGTAGCGTGATCTGTTTTACTTTTTTAATAATCTTCCTATCTATCAATTTTGACTCTTTTTGTTTTTTTTTTCTTTTGGTCTTTTGTTTTATTGCTTTTCAGAATAAACTTATTTTGAGCCAGATCATGTACCATGCATAATATACTATTTTAGAGTGTCCTGCAAGTTTTTAAGATGTGGGACGAAGTGTGGAATGCCTGGAGTAAAACCTTTGTATACAAGGAGAGAACATGCAAACTTCACATAGTCAGGGCTCTGACTGGTATTCAAATGCAGGACTTTGGAGCTGTGAGTTAAAAGTAATAACATTTGCACCATCTTGACCAATAAATAGTTTGAAATAAACTGAAATACTAAGTAAAAGTGAAATATTAAAAAATAAACTCTTACGTTAGGTTAACCTGCTATGTGTGTTACGATTTAGCCTTATTAGTGACTACATATTATTGAACCTGTTTGAGCTCTACTTCCTTGTGCTTGGAATTTTGAGATTTCTTTGCAATTGCATCATTAAATCACTTGTCTATCTTTAGGATGATAAATTTTTAGATTGTTTTTATAAAGAACACATTTTGGACAGGATGGTAGTATCATGTAGGTTATTATTTCTCTTTTTCTAACTTCTTTGCATTGTTTACTGCATCTTGAATAGTTTAGGTATAGGCATCGGATAATGATTGATAAATTAAGGAACTATAGCTCTCATTTTCAGTGCGTTTTACTCATCTTTCCTTCTTATTCAGAAGTATCATGCTTTGTTTCTTTTCTAATGCTGCATATTCAAGGTAGACATGTGATAGACTGACATTTGCTATGAACAAAGAAGCCCTGGCTTCTCCCCACCCAAGCTCTATACCATACCATGTACATTTTAACTTTTCATCCAGATTCTCATTAATTTAGAGAACAAAAAAGAAAAACTATGAAATAATAAAAATTCTGTGCATTTCCTTAGTGCAGCTTTTCAAGTGTATATGCTCCATTCGTAACACAGGATTCATGTGGATTGAGCAATATTTCTGATCTAATCTTTTTAGAATACAAGTATGCCTAGGAAATAAAAAGTTTTTACTCATAGAAACTGACTGACTGGAACAAAAAATGGCAGCCTTAAGATATGTAGGCAATTGTTAATTAAGATTCTTAAAAGCTTTGGCTAACCTTCAAAGAAAAATAATTTTCAAGCATGATTTTTAAATTACAACATTATTAGGACTCGTATCAAGGGACAAATGTGCTGTATCGGTAAAAGGCTGCAAAATTGTCTTTGGAAAGGGAACGAGGAGTGGCACCTGCTTGAAGCAGGCACCTTGCAGGACAACTCTGTGAGAGGAATGCTTAGCACAGACAGGATAATTTATCATAGTCCTGTTACCATGGCAGCAGGAATTCTCGGAGATCATGTGACCCAGAGCAGTTTCTGTTGACTGGTTCTGACTGACTGTCGCCATCAAGAAAGGGTTTCTGTATTTCGCAAAGGAAGAGGAGAGCATTGATACAAGTTGAAAAGGCTCAGTGATAGACAGTATCACCAGCTGTGAAGGCATCTCTTTGTCTGAATGACATTTGTTTTGATTCATTTGAAGAAAAGAAAAAAAAGGCTAATTTGACATATTATAAGGTCTAACTGGACAGTTTGGTGTTTTTGAATTAACTAAGGCTTAACGGTTAAACATTAATGGAAAGACAGACACAAAACACAAGATTCCGTTTGTAAGAGACAAAACTGGCATTGTGCTGTGCAAATACTTCAAACTTGACATCTTTTTTTTTTTTTTTTTATAATTCAAGGGTTGTCTCACCTCTTGCTGGAGACTAGGTTCCCTGCATCTTTTGCTGTTTGATTTTTCCATTTTATTCCTTTGAATGGGGGGTCATTTGATAGTTTTCTTTCATTTATTTTGAATTAGTACTGTAATTATCGCAGAGTTTGTAAGTTTAAATTTCTTGTGATCTGTATTATTTTCAGTGGTTTAGCACTGCTTGAATTTAACAAAGCATTAACTATCACTTACATTTTTTCAGATTCTGTCCATTTGCAATTATAGTTTAAAATATTAAAATGTGCTTCAAAAGTGTTAAAATGCTGTATAATAAAATGCTTTAAATACAAATATGGTCATTTTTTTAATGAAAAGGTCGAGAATATGTCATTTTTTTTACCCCGGCAGATGGGATAGTGGCATAATTCCTGGCCATGTGGAGTGTTTATATTCTACTTGTGTTTATACAGGTGCAGCTTACTTCCTGCAGCCTAAAGGCTTTCAATGAAGTTGTGTTTGACTGAGTGTAAGAGCACGCAAGCATGGACTGAGATGTCCTGCTCAGACTGGGTCTCTGCTTGAAGGTTGTTGCTCCCCATAACAGGTTCTGACCCTCATCGCCTTGAGCAAAAAGAAGCAGGAAATAAAGATAATAAGTCCTGATAATAGTTTATTTGTTTATTTAATTAGTGTTAGGATATATGAACCTTTCTTTTCCTTATGTAATCATATTATCTCAATATCAGGGAAATTAAATATTTGGTTATTGTATTTTTAATATTATTGTATACTTTTTTTTTTTTTTAATATAGTATTTTATGGACAATTACCATTTTCTGCCACTGTTTTTCCCATTCAACGAGCAGTTTCTAGGTGGCACATTCCCAGTAGTTGTGCTGAGTGACAGCATCAGTGTAAAAGTTTATAAGCTGACGATGGTCTTCCCAATGCCCAAGATTATGGACACGTCTTTAATATATGTAACATAAATAGTCTATATATATATATATATATATATATATATATATATATATATATATATATATATATATATATATATATATATATATATATATATATATATATATATGTATATATATATGTATATATATATATATATATATATATATATATATATATATATATATATATATATATATATATATATATATATATATATATATATATATATATATATATATATATATATATATATATATATATATGTATATATATATATATATATATATATATATATATATATATATATCAGCATCAGCAAAATGGTATCCCTTTTACTTTTCCTCCCGTCGCTAATGCACAAGTGATGCGAGCATGTCGGCAACACGAATCCTCCTAGAACAGAGATGCCCAGAGTAGTTCCTTACTCTCATCTCTGCATTTCAATTTTTTTCCGATGATTTTAATAGTTTTTAGAACCCTGGGCTTTTTACAGCTTGGGCTTGCACAGCTAGTGTATACTGTATATACAGTTTGTGTGTGCGTATGTATGTGTATATATATATACACACACACACACACAGGCATTAGATCTATACTAATAAAAGGCAAAGCCCTGACTGACTCACTGACTGACTGACCGACCCACTCACTCACTCACTCACTCACTCATCACTAATTCTCCAACTTCCCGTGTAGGTAGAAGGCTGAAAATTGGCAGGCTCATTCCCTACAGCTTACTTACAAAAGTTGGGCAGGATTAATTTAGAAATTCTACGCGTAATGGTCATAACTGGAACCCATTGATTAATTAGAAGCAAATATGAGGAACTCTATGAGGCCACTGAATGCACCGCAAACACTCAGAGTGAAAGATCGTCGTGTGCACTACGGCTAACTCCATGGCAGGATTCTGGAAGGACACAGACCAGATTTCAAGACCACGAAAACCTGATGTTTATCACGCTCTTCGAGCCCCAGAAGTTTCGGGAATACAAGAAAAATTTCACGCATGCAGCCTTCTTCAGTTTAACACAAGAGCCACCGAGCGGTTTTTGACCTGTCTCGGCTAAAAACAGAACTGACTGTAATGTATGCCATGGATGATTTTGTAGGAAAATCTCCCACTGATCTCCTTGAATTCCTTCATCAGAAAAATCTGAATGAGAGCATGGGGCAGCTGTTCACATTGGTATATTTGGTGGTGAGCATTCCCGTGTACACTGCTTCTGTCGAGCTGATATTTTCAGCCCTAAAGCGAATTCAAACTTATGCCAGAAATACCATAGGGCGGGTTCACCTTTCAGCATTAGCTTCGATGGCGATAGAAAGGGACATTTTGATGGAACTGAAGCGCACGTATAATCCGTACGACAGAGTAATTGAACTGTTTTTGAGGAAAGAGAGGATGATGGATTTTGTTTACAAATAATCCGAATTTTTGGTGAGTAAAATGTTGCGATTTTCATAAATAATAGTGCAAGTTTATGAGTTATTATTGATGTTTATGTGTTGCGGCTGTGGCTGCAGTAGAAAGGAACTTGTTCACCCCGGTTTGTCTATTCAATAAAGGCATTTATTGGGGCTACAGGAGTCCTCTTATTTATATATATATATATATATATATATATATATATATATATATATATATATATATATACACAGTGGGTACGGAAAGTATTCAGACCCCCTTCAATTTTTCATTCTTTGTTATATTGCAGCCATTTGCTAAAAGCATTTAAATTAGTTTTTCCCTTATTAATGTACACACAGCACCCCATATTGACAGACAAAAAAAAGAACTTTTGAAATTGTTGCAGATTTATTAAAAAGAAAACTGAAATATCACATGGTCCTAAGTATTCAGACCCTTTGCTCAGTATTTAGTAGAAGCACCCTTTTGAGCTAATACAGCCATGAGTCTTCTTGGGAAAGATGCAACAAGTTTTTCACACCTGGATTTGGGGATCCTCTGCCATTCCACCTTGCAGATCCTCTCCAGTTCTGTCAGGTTGGATGGTAAATGTTGGTGGACAGCCATTTTTAGGTCTCCAGAGATGCTCAATTGGGTTTAAGTCAGGATTCTGACTGGGCCATTCAAGAATAGTCACAGAGTTGTTGTGAAGCCACTCCTTCGTTATTTTAGCTGTGTGCTTAGGGTCATTGTCTTGTTGGAAGGTAAACCTTCGCCCAGTCTGAGGTCCTTAGCACTCTGGAGAAGGTTTTGTCCAGGATATCCCTGTACTTGGCGCATTCATCTTTCCCTCGATTGCAACCAGTCGTCCTGTCCCTGCAGCTGAAAAACACCCCACAGCATGATGCTGCCACCGCCATGCTTCACTGTGGGGACTGTATTGGACAAGTGATGAGCAGTGCCTGGTTGTCTCCACACATACCGCTTAGAATTAAGGCCAAAAAGTTCTATCTTGGTCTCATCTGACAAGTGAATCTTATTTCTCACCATCTCAAAGTACTTCAGGTGTCTTTTAGCAAACTCCATGCGGGCAGTCATGTGTCTTGCACTGAGGAGAGGCTTCCGACAGGCCACTCTGCCATAAAGCCCTGACTGGTGGAGGGCTGCAGTGATGGTTGACTTTCTACAACTTTCTCCCATCTCCTGACTGCATCTCTGGAGCTCAGCCAAAGTGATCTTTGGGTTCTTCTTTACCTCTCTCACCAAGGCTCTTCTCCCCCGGTAGCTCAGCTTGGCGGACGGCCAGTTCTAGGAAGGGTTCTGGTCGTCCCAAACGTCTTCCATTTAAGGATTATGGAGGCCACTGTGCTCTTGGGAACCTTAACTGCAGCAGAAATTTTTTTGTAACGTTGGCCAGATCTGTGCCTTCCAACAATTCTGTCTCTGAGCTCTTCAGGCAGTTCCTTTGACCTCATGATTCTCATTTGCTCTGACATGCATTGTGAGCTGTACGGTCTTATATAGACAGGTGTGTGGCTTTCCTAATCAAGTCCAATCAGTATAATCAAACACAGCTGGACTCAAATGAAGGTGATCTCAAGGATGATCAGAAGAAATGGAAAGCACCTGAGTTAAATATATGAGTGTCACAGCAAAGGGTCTGAATACTTAGGACCATGTGATATTTCAGTTTTTCTTTTTTAATAAATGTGCAACAATTTCAAAAATTATTTTTTTTGTCTGTCAATATGGGTTGCTGTGTGTACATTAATGAGGGAAAAAAATAATTTAAATGATTTTAGCAAATGGCTGCAATATAACAGAGTGAAAAATTGAAGGGGGTCTGAATACTTTCCATACCCACTGTATGTATGTATGTATGTATGTATGTGTGTGTATATATATATATATATATATATATATATATATATATATATATATATGACAGCAACACTCATAACAGTGACAAAACAATTACATTCACAATCATGTTATGTTATTTTCAAAATGTTTCTTTTTTTTTCATTACTTCTTTAACACACTACTTCTATATATATATATACGGTAGAGTCTCGCTTATTCGACAAACGGGCTGGCAGAACATCGGATAAGCGAAAATGTCAGATAATGGGAGGTGTTAAGAAAAAGCCTGTTAAACGTCAAACTATGTTATAATTTTACACATTACGAACCTAATACAGTGGTTTGGGTCACGATCGTCTCTGAACACGTACAAATCGGGTTATGACCAAAAAGTACGCCAAACTTTTCCCTCTGTTCAGGACCACACACTCGGTATAGGAACAAGCCAGTTTCCCTTTTGATTTGTGCGAGCCGATGATTTCTGCACATGTTCAGTCTCTCCCTGTGCAGTGAGAGAGAGCACGATAGACACAGACAGACACACACACAAACACACACGCGTGAGGGAGACACATGCCCATGCGCCAGATAGGGCTGGCCACATAATCCACTGTAATCATGTTTTACAACAAAACAACTGAAAAAATGAACTTAGCAACAAAAAATAGACAAAGCTCACGCTCGCAGCCTGCAGTTCTTGTTGCCGATTGATGCGTTTTTTTTCTTAGTTTTTTTTGCGGTGGGACGTCGGATAATACAAAATGTTGGATAAGCGAGACTCTACTATATATATATATAATATATATATATATCTATATATATATATATCTATACAGTATATATATATACAGTATATATATATATATATATATATATATACATGCACATATGTCATTTTGTATGATTCTGGTCTAACTCAACAAAGATCTTTAGCTCTTGATTTTGTTTGATCAGTTTTGTGTTTTTTAACAATCATATAATCTCCCGGTCCTATTAAACAAAAATGTTCTAGTGTCCTGCCTTTTACTTTCACTGTTTTTGTTCAGACCAGTTAGTTATTTTATTTCCTGTTTCCTGTTGAAGACTCTCAAATGTTATAACAAGCTTTCAGTATGCTTATTTACCAACAAATATTAAAAGATATTTCTTTATTGAAGATATTATTTCTTTTGACCAGTAGAGTTTCTTTAAATGTGTTAATGTCTTCATAGTGTGACATACCATATAATTTATTTAAACATCCTTCCACCCATTTGCAAACCCTCTAGATCTGATACCTTTCTGTTGCGGTTAATTGTGACTTACACATACATCTTTTATGGAATATCATTGGCTACACAAAACAGATGCTTGAAGTCTCTGGGGAAAGTGGTATGTTTGGCGTCTGCAATCCTTTGCTGATTTTACTTTTTTTTTTTTTTTTACAAAAACTTTCTTCTCTTATAATCCTCAAACATAGCTTTTTAATTTTAATAAAATATGAGAAAGAAAAAATGTCTTAAAGTTGTCTCCCCAGTGTATGTTGTTTTTTGCTACCACTATGTCTTATTTTTTTTCCATAATAAAAAAGGATATTGGACACTTAGAGTATATATTGTGAACTTCATATGTTCTCTCTGTGTTCAAGTGAACCTGTTTTACTCCCACAGACTAAAGCTGTACAGAGAGTTTAATCTAGAACTCAGTCTGGCCTAATTTGAGTGAATGCAAATAGAAATAAAATAACTTGTCATTTTATCTTGTTTAAAATGTTATATGAGAACATCATATAGATACGTATTTTTCATTCTATCTTTTCCCAAGCTCCCACTTCTTATCCTCCAATATTCTCTTTTCTGTATGCCCTCTGTCACTGAGCTCAAGGTTGAAGCCAACCATGGGAGGGAGCCCATGCCCATTAAAGGACACCCTTGGGTGTATAGTATGCCCCCACTCAATTGTGACAGGTCAACTTTGAATGAAAAGTATTGCATATTTTCCACCACACATTGTCTCATGATCACTATAAAGCCATGATGAAGTAGCTTTTACTTTTATTATAATACTCTACAGTATTTCCAGTTATCTTCTCTGACAAAGACATTTATGCTCTCCATAATCCCACCCAAGGCTTAGGCACTTTGAGGGCCAGGACAATGACCTAACTACATTAATTTTGTGTAAATAGATGACACAGTTGAATGGTTACTGTATTAAGTACGGTGTTCCCATCAGTTTTTAAACATTTCTGTTAGTCAAATTTGTGACCTCATAATGCATCCCTTTGAGATTTCCTGACACATGCCTTTAAACAAAGCATGGTACCAATTTTTTGATTGTGTGCACTGTATAAATTGGTATTTTTTCCTTATAATTCACATTATAGTCACTCAAACCTGCTTGTAAACTGCATTGTTCTAAATACAACATTTTCATAGAATTTGCATTTTGACAGAAAACAAAACAAAAAGCTATGTTAATTTTGTGAAGATTGGAAGACAGACTACTATGAAATATTACCTTCAGCTATCAGCTGTTGAAAACATGGAACAATAGAGGTGACAAGCTTAAGATTTAACCAATGCTGGTAATAGTCTCTCAGGTTGCAAGTGTTAGAAAAACATTCAAAATATTTAGAGTGCACTGTTTATGACAAAGGGCATCTCAACAGATGTTGTTGCTTTTATTAGCATTTGCAAAAGAATTAATTTTAATCTGCCGACCTTGTCTTTTTTTTTTTTTTTTGTAAAAGTCACATATTGTTAAGTGTAGCACAAATCAACAGTCAACATGAATGTAGTTAAGAAAAGTAGTCAATATGCAAATCATGCCAACTACGCACATTTACAATACACAGGGAAACAAACATATGCATAGCTTAATAACTTGCCATTGACTCCAAGTTTTTTCGTGAATATATTAGGCAAATTCACTACATACAATGCCTTAGGTATTGTGCCTGAAATAACTGGAGTGTTTCATCAGTTTTAAAATGCTTACATTATATGCTCCATCTTTGACTTTGTTGCCAGGGTAGACTTTCCATCACCCCAGATTAACATAATTAGATTTCAACACGCCCCGACCAAAAATATTGTGATGTATGTAATATAACATAAAAAGCTTAAACTTACCAAATCAGAGTTGTGTCAGAATAAAGCCCATGTAGAGACCATTGAGCTCAAGGCAGAAAACATGCTATCGTAGAGCCCATTGGTATACGCACCCAAGATTAACTTGTTCAATTTGGTGTTGTCAAATATTATAAACTTGATATTTTTTGGATATGGGGAGAAAAGCAAAGTTTTCAATGGAAAACACAGCTTGACACTGGGAGAACAGGCATATTTTGTGCTTCGTGTGTGTGTATGTGTATATATATATATATATATATATATATATATATATATATATATATATATATATATATATAATATAAAGTCCTACAAGGTTGCTGAGTTTTGCCTATACCTCAACTAGCATAATTAAGAGAGGATTGAGAATGGACAGTCATGGATTAATTGAAATACTGCGAAAAAGAAAATAAAAACATATTTTTCCATGTATTAAAAATATGTTTACTATATCTCCCTGTGAATATATGGATTTTTTTCTGGCTGTCCCACTTTGCTGCCATATTTCTGGAGTTATTTGTGTGTGTGTGTGTGTGTGTGTGTGTGTGTATTCACCCTGAAATGTGCTGAAGTCCTGTTCCCGGTGTTGCTCCTGCCTTGCACCTGATGCTTGCTTGGTTAGGCTCCAGGTTCCCCACAACCCTGCCCTGGATAAGTGAATTAAGTAATAAATAAATGAATGAATGGATGGATGGTAAGTAGTGGAAGGATGGATGTTTGCTAAAGTTACTTGGGATTTAAGTTAGTTGGGGTTTTTGGCAAAATATAGAGAGCCTCAGTATGAAAGACAATGCAACAAAAATCCATCAAATCCTTTAGTGGGATATTGGATTTATTTGGTCATATTTCCTTTTTGCACTATGTATATTCTCTCCTCGATGTAACATGGGGCCTTTTTGTCACAATGGTGTTATTTTATGTGTGTGTGTCCTAAAGGTTAATTCCATGCCATAAACAGTTTATTTATGTATTTTTGTTTATTGAAAGCTGAATGCAGACATTTTTACGCAGAGTAATATGCAATAAAATCTGATCTAATGATGGAATCTCAGTAGCCACAGGCAGCTTATTTGACCTTAGCAGCTGGTTCAGCTGTTGGACAGAGTAATGACTTCCTAAATTATCAATTTTTCTGTCTGTTGTGTAAATTGTGTCAGCAGAAGGGGTTATCTCATTCTAAAGGGAATATCTTTAGATTTGCTTCAATAGAGGGACTCATGTTCTCTCACTATATATGTAATTCATTAAAAAAATGTCCAATGTTGGCTCCTGGCCTTTGCCTCTGAACTGATAAAAGAGTGCAGAGATTTAACATCAATATTCAATGAGTGACTCTTCATGGAAAATGAAATTTAAACACTTTCATTGAAGCTAGGAATGCTTTGGAAAAAAAAAAGCTTTTTCCATTAAGCAAAGCTACATCTTGATATGGATTTAAAGGAAACGGGCTCTGTATATTTTTTTTTTTTTTTTTTTCTCGCCATCTGACAAAATTAAAAGAGCTTCGTTTCATACTTGTAAATTGAAAATAGTGATAATGAAAACTGTCCTTTTTTAAAAAAAAAAAGCATGTATAGATGAGTTACTTCCTGCTGCTTTTTTTTGTTCATATATTTTTCTTTAGAATTTTTTTAAAGGGTATTATCTTCAGTCAGTTGCTAACTTGTATTATACAGTAGGTGCATGAATAATTTTCTTTTACTCTATAAAGTGTATAAAGACTGCACTGGCCGGTGTAATGCAGATAGAGCTAAAGAAGCTTTGACTTTGACAGTAAAAAGTCAATGCCAGCAAGGAGGTGCTGTATGTCAGGTTCCTGATAAAAACCCTCTAAGTGCACTGTCAGGGGCTATATTCTTTATGTGTTAAGATGTGCAGCAGAAAGAAACTAAGTGAAGTAAGACCCAGATAAATCCACCAGGTAGAAAGGTTGCCTTACCAACTACTACATAGAAGGAGAAAGCTAAGAAGATTACACAAGAGGTAGCAACACTTTGTGACCACTCGAGGGCAGAACCTTAGGAGAGAATGTATGGGTCTGTGAAGGCACTTGAAGGGCTTGGATCCGTGGAAGACTCGATGGTGCAGAAACACCAGGAGCCACTAGAAGGTGCTGTAGCCCTATGCTACTGTTGTAATTATAGTAACAGCCATGTTCTGGATCAGTGCATACTCCCAACCACCACCAACTGATCTCAGAATAAACACTTCTACAGGAATTAAGCCCACTTTGTATCCAGCATTTCACTGACTGTGAAGTTGGGGGAAGAGGAGGAACAAAAACTTGTCTGGTTTGAGAAAGAGATGCCAGGACATAATGAGAGTGTGTGTGTGTGAGGGAGCGTGTGACAGAAAGAGAATGTGTGTGTATTAGAGTGAAGGTAAGTGGACAGCAACCCTACAGACAGGTAGAGGTTCGAGTGCCTTTGTAACTGGGCCCTTAAAAGTTGCAGGTGTTTGTTATTTTCCCTACCTTGCTATATATATTTTTTATTTTGTTCTTTTTGTTCATCTCTTCTCTGTTATTAGTTCATGATGATGCTGTTTTGTTTGTTCCCTTAGCTTCTTTGGCATTAATGTGGGTTGAAGTGGCGTTAATGGGAGTGCTTCCTCTTTTCAACAAGATGTATAAACTGTGTGGCTGCTGACAATGGATATAATTGCATGGAGGCAGTAAATAAAAAAGTGTCCAGAAAACAGAAAGATATGATTTGGACCAGTCAAAAAACTGGGAAACATTGGGAGATACCTTTCATTGTGCCTCCTGTATCTATAATGTCTTAGCCACTCTCCTACTCATTATTTGAATTTCCATTGTTAGGCACCTTAACTCAATGGACATGAATTAATAATTCATTTATATGTATCAGTAAAGTGCATCCATAAATCATCAACCTAACACATAAAATATTTTTATTATTTGCTTTGCTATGCAGCAAGACTCATTTGACATAAATATTACTCATAGAAATAGCCATCTTTGGTTTTGCTGTTAATGAAGATTGAAGGTTTCACAGCTGCAAACCTTTTTATTATTGCATTTTTCATATTTTCAAATTAATCTACAGGATGTTAGAAAACAGGATGCTTTATCAAGTACAATTTCATCGACAAAATAGGAATCAGGGTTGAAAATTTTTAGTGTTAGTCTGCCTTGCAGTAGTAATGTCGTGTACAATGAATACCACATTCAGCGCTCATTATCTGACATCATTTATTTTTTTTACCTGTCCATATGTCCTGTCCATATCTATGTTACCATAGATAATTTCAGTTTATTATATTGTCTCAACCAGTAGTTAGGAATGTTTTCTGTTATTTACTGTATCCCACTTTTAAAGCTGATTCCACAAGACTGATATTTAGATGGCCTACTGTTTTAGGAAGGAATGTAATTTAACATCTCTAAATAGAAAATACAATCAAAAAGTGTCTTTTAAGTCAACAGTTGAACTATGAGCCTGTTCTTCAAAGTAATATTTGGACAGATACTGGAGGGATGTGAATCTCGGTGGTAAGATGTTGAAAGCTTAAGACCATCAAATCTTGTTATTCTTGTTGCATTTTGAAGAGAGAAATCTAGCAGAAATCAAATCATTTACATTTTTTTATTAACATCTACACACACACTGTTTATTTCCTTTGACTTTCAAATTGACCTTTATTGTGCAGGAATGTCCTTCACCTGAAGCTTCTGGGAAAAATGTCTTTATATCTGTATTCTTATAGAGAAGCTACAGTTCAGTGCTGTCCAATATGGTAACCTGTTAATACTAATGCAGTCCTAAGAGACGCCCTTTACCAGAGTAGCAGTATTGATCATAGTTCCACTTTTTTGCAGTCTAATGTCACTGTTTTTTTTTTGCTTTGCACCTTCCCCCGCCCTAACCTATCATCTTTGGGGGAGGAGCAAAAGCTTTAGATTGATCAAAAATTTTGATCTCCGGTGTTCGATGAATCTTGACAATTTAGGATCCCCTGATATCAAAATCATTGATATCTCAACAATGGGTCTGTGAGTGTGTGTCTGTGTGTCATAGTTTCTTGAGAACTGTCTAGAGTTAAAAAAGAAAGGACAGAAAAATACCAAACTCGAAACTTAAGCCTGTTATGTGATGACGATGTGCTGATTAGTTTTTGAGCCAAATCATGCAAGACGAAAAGGCACTCTAGAGGAATCCTCAAATACCGTAATTCTGCAATTAATTATTAATTTTTCTAAGTTGATATTGTAATGACCTATTTTATGATCAGAAAGATCCGCATCAGAGTGGTAAATAATTACTGAAATGTTATAGAATAGTTAGGGTAACTTGGTTCCCAGAGCACAGACCCATGCGTCCAATTTTTTTTCTTTACCTGTCTTACTTTCTTTTCCATATTGTAAACATGCATTTACTGTACTATACTGTAGTGTAGTCTCTAAAATATAATTGCATATAATCTGCATTAAACTCAACTCCTAAATCTTTTTCAAAGTTTACCTTTTGAGTGTTGGTATCTCCAATCAATCATTTTTTGTATACCGTGCCTAGTATTTCTTTACTTTTTGTTTCTCAATATTAATGTGCCTGATTTGTAGGACTATCTATCTTTATAAGCTATTTTTGCTGTTCTTATATTTGAGAGGGTTTAGGTCTTTTAATAAGTATGCCAAACTGCAGGGTATGTTCTACCAGTCCATACTTTCTAATGTACTTTTCTGCACTGCTGTGTGAATAAAATCAGCACAGAGGGCTCTAGGATGGCTAAGTGCCTCACTAACCTGACCCAAGGTTCACTGGACTGAAGGGCAGTGTCTTTTTGTTGATTCCCACAATGGAAGAGACTGGCCCAGCTGTGTTGCATCCCTCCATCTCTTTTAAATGCTTAAGTCCCAGACAGGGTTATAGAAAATGTGAGGCCCATCTAAGCCGCAGTGGGAGCAAGATGAGAAGGAGTCCTTCATAGGTTGCTTTGCTGTTTATATTCTGCTTAAATGATTCCCTTCAGCAAGCTGACCTTTGATCAGTAGTGTGCACACCTCATCACAGGAAAACTACTTATCCTGTTCAGGATCCACATAAGATTTTTATGACTCTAACCCATGTGACCAGGCTGCATGACTTAAGATCTCAAGAGAAGGAGCTGTCAAAGGACAGCACACAAATATTTGTTTATTCTTCAGGCAATATGGGAGAAAGAAGATAAGTGTGACAAACCGCCACATAAATCTATAATGAGATGATTTAGACTCCCAAAATGGAAATGGATTTGGCCTGCCCTTTACACAGCTACCTCTTTTATCATTAGAAGCTCTGTTTAATGAAAATAATCACAATTTCTACTGGGGTGCTGCACTAGCCTAGTCTGTCACGATCTCTGTCATATTAATAGGCAATGGGCAGTTTCCTTGCAATTTCTGACAAGTAGACTGACATTTCATTTCGTTGAATATGAAAAACACCAAAGAAATTAGGAATTAATTTTAAACCCAGTTTAGCAGAGAGTCTTATCAAAGCGACAAAAGCTTTTGTCTTTAAAGAAACAAGGTGCTGAGCTGATATGCTTAAATTGGCTCCAGGCATTTGTATGTTTATGAGTGACAGTCATGCTAATCATCTTCAATGGAAATTAAGTCCAGAATGCTGATGGTGGGTCATAGGAAAAGGTTTCTGTGATATCACTAAGAAAATCAGTATGCTAAATGCTGCAGGACAAGCCATTATTAAACAGAGAAAAGATAAGAGAGCACCTAAGCCAGCTAAAATAATCACTTAAAAGGGACGCTTCTCCACAAAATAAAAATAGATCCTTTATTACTGCTGTGCTGTACCATATAAGGAAATGTTAATTCTTTTGAGATGTGACACATATCAATGCAAGGAGTCAGTTAAAAAAAAATGAACTAAAAATGTTTGGGATAGAGCTACTTTTCTGGTATGCTGTCACAAAACCAATGGCATTCACAGATTTGCAGCTTTGACAGAGCAGCCATAAGGTAAACAGATATGCATTAATTGTATCTGGGCATGCCAATTAAGGTGTAGATGAAGGGCTCAACGAGTTATATTCATGTTCAATAAGAGGATAATTGGGGTCACCAGAAGGCTTTTTTTGTTGTTGTCTTCAGATCCCGGTCTAGTGTTAATCAAAACATTTTTTGTTTCTTTTTTCCAGAGCATATTTAATTTATACATCATTAACAAAAGCATTTGGGCCTCATTAAATTCCTCATATAATTGAATCCAAATATTTTTATTGGAACGGATGCTACAGAAGGAATGGTCCATTAGGCTTTTTACACACAGTATGGAGTTGCCGTTACTAAACGCCACATGGGATGTGAATGCAAAATGCTTAAATTAACTTATTGCACATGTGCCGAGGAATCTGTGCCTAAACAAACAGGTGTGATTTTTTTTTTCTTTAATAATCATCAAAGGAATTAATAAAGGTTGTTTATTAGCTATACTATAAAGTTAGGTTGCCTGGTGGCACTACGTGCAGCACAGTTGCTTTACAGAGCTTGTACCCCAGTTCAATTCTCAGCTTGTGACTATTCTGTGTGAATTTCCTTAGATCAAAGATTTTAGGTTTCTTAACAGTTTTATAATTAATTGTGTGTTTGTGTAAAACAATTCCTAGTAGCTAAGGCCAGTCCATAAGTGATTCTTCCCTTCATTCTGTAGCTTATTAATATAGGCCTTGATCTGTGAAAATATATTTTTAAATGTCTATGAAATAGTACCATATCAGCATGCCTGTTGAAGCAAGATCCCCTCAACTGCATTTAATGTGGTTTTATGCATATTACACTTCAAACTCCAGCATTCAGTGAGCATTGAACCCACTATGTGGAAAGACCAGCCATTCTGCCTTAGAGTCTTATATTGTGCATCACTTTTTAAGGTGGAAGAGACTGACCCAGCTGTGTTGTATCCCTCTATCTCTTTTCAAAGATTGTTAAGTTCCAGGCAGGGTTATAGAAAATCCGAGGCCCATCCAAGCCACAGTGGGAGCGAGATTATAAGGAGTCCTTCATAGGTTGTTTTGCTGCCTCAGCAACAAGTCACTACTTTATCTGATCATAAAGTACTCTGGAATTGGGACATCCTCAGTGCAATCTTAAATATAATGTTACGTGTGATGTGCACCTAAGGATTCCAGCACTATACGTTTTTTAAGTATTATGTACAATATATTACTTTGCCACACCTTTCTGACTTCTTCTATAGAATAATGGCTATGTGGATCAGCCTATTCTTTGAGTTTTTGAAAATGAGAGGTCTTGAAGAATGCTCAACATAAGGCTGGGCAGCCTTTGGCAACTGGCTACTGAATCAAAATGAAATCCAGCAGCCAAGCACAAAACTAGTATCCAGCAGGCTATTTGAGAACATTTGTCAGATATCCATTAATTAAACCAGTGACATACTTAATGAAGAGTTTGCTGATCTTTAAATTTCTAGTTTAAAATATTTCTATATTTGTTCAATTTGTTAAATTTATTGATTTAGAAGTAATTTTTCTCTAAATTTTGGTTGAATAAATGTTTCGGATTTTTACAAGTAGGTGTCTTAGCCTGGACTACAGTTTTGGATACTGAGATTAGTTCTTTCCAGGGCTGGTAAATAAAAGATCTCATGTATTTTATCTGTTGATATCACCTTTAGCTTGCAGCATATTAATGTTTCTTGAAAGTCGTCATACACAATAGTACTGTAGTTATTTTTCAGTGTTTTGTACTAAGTGTTCTTTGTGATATCGTTCTACCTACCAGCTTTACCAGGTCATCAGTCTTGGAGAAGCTGTAAAGTTGTCATGCATTTACTTATATGTTTAATTTTGTGTTGACAGTAATGTTGCACTAGAAAATTCTATTTCACTCATCATGATTGTATTTGTTTAGATGTTCTCAATGAAAACTATTTTTAAAAATATAACTGCCTTAATATATACTTTAAGCAACAGTGGCAGTTCATTCATGGTTACCTGACTCCTGGCAAACTTGACAATATCGTGAACAAGAAAAAAATGTAAAATTACAATGACATGTTAGTTACAGAATAAGCCACATCACGGTATTGAATGTAATCTAGTTTGTTTTTTTTTTTGTTTGTTTTTAGCAAAAGATCATGTTTCATACAGCATGATGTAACCAAAATAACTAAGAAAAATATTGTGCTTATTTGATCATACCCCAATTTATTTTCTCTGGTTTGAAATATTAGCATTTTCAATTGGAAAGAAACAAAAAGGATGGAGTTAACATTATTTGTCCAGTGGCACGGTCATCTGTCTGGTTGTTTGCCATGCTTTTGAATCACTAATGCTGAAATCTCCCTGTATAAGAAAAGGATATTAATTTGTCAAATGAAAATGCTAGTTTTGGACTGCACAATGGCACTGTGGTTAGAACTATGTAAGAATACACTTTGGTATGGGGTAGTTTGGGTCACTTAAAACTGATTGATTGATTGATGCCTCTGTTGTAGAATGGCAGTCTTTGTAAGATCCACCCTGTCATTTAGGTACTGAAATGTACAGTATGGCCTAATGGGGTGGAAATCCTTTATTTTATGGGTTATATATTTATTACTTTTACCCTTTAATTGCCCCGCTTCATTCTAAATTAATATAACTACTCTTACTGACACCATTTTTGTTATCTTTTTATTTCCTGCCCAGAGCACCCATAAGCATTGCTTTATTATACAGTTATGGCTATAGTTCAAGCTTATTGTCATGTATGCACACTACAGTGAGATTATGACTTGCATGTCTGCCACAGTCAAGTATAATACAACAGCAGCCACTCAACACAGATAATAAAACAACATCACCAGCTATGTTTTTTTTTACAATTAAGGTAGAAAAGTGATGATACAGGATGACTGAGGTCTTTAATAAATACTGTGTGGCTTCAAAGTCAGGCATATGTTGTATACTTTGCTAACAGAACAGAGTTATTTACAAGTAATATTTTGTGTTCACCTCAACACCCTTTGAAGAGATGTTGTGGTCCTAGTCTGATGTACTAGGTCCTAGGATGTAATGCAGCTACTGAGGACAGACTGCGCTGTGTTCCTGAGAAGTTGGTGAGCATAGATGGAGACACCCTCTGTGAAAGTCTGTGAAAGTAAAATCTTCTGTGATGCTTTTTGCTAAAACATATATTTTAGGTTGTCATTAATGGTGAATCCACAGCATCCGTTCTAATGTACTTTGAATTGTGGTTTACTTTCTGAAGCCTTTGACCAGCTCCTTGTTGTTTTGGTACCACCACTGTGTCAAAAAGAAAAACTCACCTCTGTAAGTCCTGTCATCAGCAAATTTAATGATGGAGTTGAGGTTGTGACCAGACACAGTCTGAGGTGAACAAGGAATATGGCAGGGTACTCAGTCCACTATTTTGTAAGGTGCCTGTGTTAAAAGTGTTAGAGAAAGTAATGCTGCCTTCCTGCAAATGCTTATGTCTGCTAGTTTGAAATTCTAAAGTCCTGTTAAAAGAGGGTGTAACCATGGCTCAAGTCTGGCATCTTGGTGATTTTTAAAAAGTAAGAGTGTGCTGTAGATAAAATTTACTGTGCAGCTGATTTAGGCAGACTTATCATCTACTTTGAAGGTATTTACTATTAATATAGCAGATGCGGGGCAAACATGTTTTGAAGGGTTTTTTGATGAAACTGTTAAGATTTTTTGTCATCTGATTGTTGAGTAGGGACCAGAACAAAAGAAATTCTTACCATATTCAGTCATGTGTGCAACCTCATTTGCAGAGGTGGGCTGTTCTCGCCTCCCCACTTCTTTGCATACCTGTGTGACTCAACATCTCAGTGTGATTACTTGGAGCCTCGCATTATCGTAAAATAGAGAAAAAGCTTCACGTTTAAAGGCATAGCTCCAATTCTTCTGCATATTTTGCCATCATACTTTTTGCAACTTTGTATTCTTGCATTCACTGTATATAGCTGGTGGTTCATTGGAAGTGGTGAGCTAAGGTTTATACAGTCTCTTTCACTGAGCAGCAGGTCCACTTCTTTACAGAGATTTCTAATTATCAGCTACAAGATGAGATCAACCAATTGCTAAAGAATCCCAAGTGACTGAGCCTACAGTGAAGGCAAGCCAAGGAAGACTTTGAAGCATAACAGCTCTAAGTGTTTCTGACAAAGGCTTCATTTGAGGGCTGTATGAGAACACTTACATGCTTTTGGTGCCATTATGTAAACCGATTTCTCACGCCTTATACTTTAAAATGGGGTCTTCCACCTCCTAGTCATCCTCATTTTGGATCAGTAGAACTAAGCTCCCTTACACCACTTGGACATGCCCCATGGACCCAAGTTTCGCTTAGGGAATCAATGATAAATCCTGCAATCGCTTACCAGTGAGTCAGAATTGAGGGGGATGTAACTGATCTCCAATGCAGGGATAAAAAGCTTCACAAGAGCAAAACTGACAGCCTGAAGTGAACAAGTTATATTAAAGTTATAAGAGTCCAGAATTTCAAGCAAATATGGAGGCCCAGAGTCCCAAAGTGCATTAAAAGTTAATTACAACATCTTAAAAGCTAAAGCAGAAGCTTCACAAAAATACTGCTGTGACTGATTAACTAGTACGCACCACAGTCCCTTGCCTGTAATGGAACATGGACTGTTAGCAATGTTGTGCAAACTACTCCCTATTTATTTGTGTTATCTGTTTGTTATTTTGCATTTCGAGAGCATCAGATATTGCTGGAGAAGAAATTCAATGTTTTTTCTGACTGTTCCCTTGTTAGTGCTATGGTGCCTCCTTTTTAAAGGATTCATGATGACAACATAGCCATTCAGTGTTTTTTCTTGAAGCAGGCTAAATATTTTCATAATATAATTACAGTATTTATTTTCTATGCATCCATTTATAAATAAGGGATCTTCTGCCAGTAGGAATGGACAGAAACTGAAATCAGAGTAACCAGAACTTATTACGTAGAATGTGTGCGTTTCTGGGTTGCCAGAAATAGTCCTTTGACTGAGTCTGTCTTTCACTCGGTCATTTTATACTGTATTCCATTGTTCTCTTTAACTTCAGGTATCTTTTATTTGTACATGGCACGTCCTGACAAGGGGTGTGTCAAGTTTTTAAAGAATGCATAAAGTGCTGACGTGTGAGCATGGAAGAAGTATGGTAGTTACAGAGGTTATTTTATACCACGTTTTACAGAGAAATTCAGGTTAAAAGTGATCATCAAGCTCATAGACTTGAGACTTGGTTCCACCCTTGGCACCTTAATTTACACATTTCCTGACTGTCCAACTGACAGTCTTAAAGTGAACAAGGAGTCCAGCAGGTGTCTCAACATCACTTCCTTTTTTCTGTTGCTCAACACAGGTACTCCCCACAGGGTAGTGTGAGCTATCATAGGATTAATTATTAACATAGATATCGAGCCTATGGTTTGCAGAGACGAGACGAGACCTTCCTACTGATGTAGCAGTGCCAAGACAACAGCCACTCCCTTATTGTCATCAAAATTAGACTTCAGAAAATAAGAGACAGAAGAGACTCCCATCTAAATCATTAAGAAATCTTTCACCTAAGAAATGCTGTTTCAAATTCAGAATTTGCTTGTTCATTCTTTTATTTCCTCATGACTTGATTACCGTAATGCTCTCTATACGGGTTTCAGCAAGTCCTCTGTCTCACGTCTTCATTTAGTCCAAAATGCAGCTGCCAGGCTCCTAACTCGCGCTAGCCGGAATGATCATATCACTCCCATTCTGCAAACACTGCACTGGCTCCCAGTGTTTTATAGAATTCATTTTAAAGTTTTGGTACTTGCTTTCAAATCTTTGCATCTTCAAAATCAATTGAAAACATTTCTTTTTAAACAGACTTTTATTGATTTTGTTTATGTTTTGCTTTAACTGTTGTATTTGTACTGTATTTGCTGTTCTGCACTCTGTGACCTTCTGTCTGTGAAGGGCGCTATATAAATAAACTACTAAACTATACTAAATCTGAGGAATGCTGTGGAGATGGTGAGCATCTTTACATTTTATAGACTTACTATTGCTGATGACATGAAGTGAGCACAAAACATCTTGGCTAACAGGTTTGCCTGTTCTCAGAAAGTAAAGGCCAACTGCCTCCCTCCATCTTTGCCAACCAATTTCAAATGATGAACAGTCCATACTCACTGGCTGCATAATATCCTGTGTAGTAGCCGGCCCGGACCCAGACAGGTGGACACATTCATGTCACCCACAACACATTTATTAATCAAGTGCCACAAACCCCAAAGTCCTGGCCACAACACACTGCCTTCTTACTCTTCAGGCCACCTCCTTGCCTCCTCCAAGACCTCGTCCTCTTCCACCCAACTCTAACCATTATATGAAGGGAGGTGGCCCCTTTTATGGTCCCCCATATATGCTCCAGGTGTGTCCCGGCAATCTTCCACCGACATGCTCCAGTGTGGTGGAAGTGTCGGCTGCATCCCCGGAAACACTCCGTGTGTCCCTGCTCCTCTTCCCCCCAGCACTTCCTGGAAGTGCTGATGTCCAGGGCTCCAAAGACATAGGGGCGCCCCCTGGCGGAGGCTACAGGCCCCTACAGGGTGGAGCTTCAAAGCTCTGTACCCGTGGCCCCCTAAGGTACCAGGGCGGTCGCCCCCACATGGTCTGGTGAAGGCGCAAGCCCTCCTCCGGTCCTCCTGGGCATCCCGGCCAGGTCGCCACCCCAGCCGTCTCTGACACCTGGTATGGCACTTACTCTATTCAGTAGTGCAAAAGTACTAAAAGGTCTGGTGAAGATGACACAGGATATCACTGATACTCATTCTTTTCTGTTCGGCACATAGCCCACATTACTTTAGAAAGGCAAACTGTATTATTAAATACCTCAGTCATTTCCTCCCACTTTTCACCCTCCTCCATTCATTTGCAGATGATACAGGACCATTAGCATTCACACTGCTAGCCTTGGAGAGAGTATTTATCCTGAGGTCATAAGGCTAGACTGACAATCATGTCACTAGTCTGTGGGAGTTCTACAAGAAAAAAAATGTATTGTTGGCAATAAATTTGAAGTAAAACTTGAATGTGTAACCATTATGTATGAGATGGGCTGTGCAAGATGAGTTTACGCCTTTTTTTTAGTACTGCTGGAATAGGCAGCAATTGCCAATTAATTAGAAAATGAATCAATAAGGCACATTTAAGACAAACTGACACAAAAGATAAACGAGGTAGTGACCGGGACAGTAGTTAGAGAAATAGTTGTGTTCAAGCAGCAAGCATAGCAATTCAGGATAGTTGTACTGTATAATGTGATCAAGAGAGAGAGAAGAGGGAGCTCAAGTGGTAAAGAAAATGGAGCAAGATCTCCACTGGGCCATGAGAACTAGTTGGAGTTTGAAAGGTGATGGTGGGGACGTAAAATGCTTTAGAATTGGAGGCGATGAGTTCAATGCAGAGGAAAGCTGTAAATACCTCAAAATATACTGATAAGGGCAAAAAAGAAGGAGAAATTAACACAGAAGCTTTATAGCAAAAATACACTATAAGGAATAAACAGCATTTTATTGTCTTCTTTGTTGTGTTAAGCACCCTGTGCTGGTACTGAGAAATATCTCTCTCTCTCTGTGTATATGTATGTATATGTGTGTGTGTGTATATATATATATATATATATATATATATATACATATACATATACGAGGTGTGGCAGAAAAGTAATGAGACTGGCAACACTGCAAGCGACCTGGCAACGCTGCGCTGTTGTCCTTGATAGAGCACGTGTATCAATACCCTCCCATAGCTCAGTGCAAGTTTCAACTCCTTCCGTTAACTACGTGATTTTTGTGACTGCTATTAGCGAAGTTGTGTTTTTGGTTGTGTGTCACGCAAAATGGAACAGCGGAATTTGGAGCAATGTCCATTAAACGGCAAGTGTGACATTTGAAAAGTTAGAACAGGCCTATGGGGAACATTCTTTATCCCGAGCTCAAGTTTTTCGCTGGCACAAATCATTTTTGGAAGGCAGAAAACACGTTGAAGATGAACACCGTTCAGGGAGGACTTCAACTTTGAAAACCAATGAAAACATCAAACATGTGAACACTCTTGTGAGATCAGACCGTCGTTTAACATTAAGAATGTTGAGTGAACAATTAAATTTGAACAGATTTACCGTTCATCAAATTTTGACTGAACATTTGCACATGCGAAAAGGTCTGTGCCAAAATGGTGCAGAAAAACTGCCCTCTCCATAACAGAATTTTTGACCTCAAAAGGCATTCCTGTGGTTCCCCAGCCCCCTTATTCACCTGACCTCAGTCCATGTGACTTTTTCCTTTTTCCTAAACTGAAAAATATCCTCAAAGGACGTCATTTTGGGACTTTAGAAAACATCCAAAAGAGTGTAACGGACATGCTGAAGACCATACCGGTTGAAGACTTCCAGCACTGCTACCAACAATGGGAACAACGTCTTCATCGGTGTGTAGCTGCCCAAGGGAACTACTTTGAAGGGGATAACATTGATGTTTGAAAAAAAAAAAAAACTTTGGTAAATAAAAATCAGTCTCATTACTTTTCTGCCACACCTCGTATATATATATATATATATATATATATATATATATAAGTATATGTATATATATATACTTGTATATATATGGTTGAAATAGTTTTACTGTCATATAATGCAAAGAGTATGCGACATGTGTTTCGCCCTAATTCTGGGCTCATCAGGTGTACACACTCGCTGCACCCCCTTTCGGGGAATCAAAGACAAACCCCAAGCATTACCTGGTACAGTATATACCTGGTATGTGTATGTATATGTGTGTGTGTAAATGTGTATATATATATATAAATATATATATATATATATATATATATATATATATATATATATATATATATATATATGATTTTGCGACTTCTGTCATCGCACTAAGTTTCACAGTTTGCTTGCGGTACTGATTTATTTGCGCAAATCCAAGGGCTACTGCAGGCTGAGGGTAGGGGGGGCGGTGCCCTCCTCACTCACGCGTCAGCCTCCGTTCGAATCAGTCTACCTCAGGCCACGTTTTGGAGCAGACCTTCCCTCCGCTTAGCTAGTGATACCTGTTTGTTTATTGATTTTTTAAAGTTTGTTCTGTTTCACTACTACGCAGGCATAGCTTCAGGGGACAGCTGGTATTATACAATTAAGATTGTTTGACTGATTAAAATGATGAAAGGAGATAAATAAAACTGTTTTTTAAACAGTGGACTATTACTCTGCGGAGTCATTCATTTATATTTACATATTTAAATAATAGAAATATAATTAATTCACATATTTCAATACTGTACAGTATGATCTAGTGGTACAGAGATTAGTGCTACTGCTTCAGAACTGCAGCAACCAAGGTACATTTTTTTCCAGCATACAGAAGAATTTACAATTTTTTTCAGGGTACTCTTGTCACCTCTGTGTCTGTTTAGTTAATTGACCACTCTAGAATTCAGCAGCTTTAATGGGTGCGTTAGGATGGCCTATGATCGGTTGACCTCTCATGTATGCTTGGTTTCTGGCTCCTGTCTTCCACTTAATGATGCTGGAATACTCTTTTCCTGCCTGTGCTTTTTACTGAACATAGTGGATTCTTCAAAAATGATATATATGCAGCAAGGTTCAGAATACAACATAAAATCCAGACTCTTTTAAATAACATTAAGACAACGAACTGAAATGTCCTATCCACTCCCTTTTCGCTAACTGGGATTGTTGTGACGTCAGAATGTATGCCCTTTAAATTTTATGGAAACCACTTGTGAACTTTCCAGATCACTCAATAAATTTGGAATTAGCCATGGTGATGGTATTAATAACATCCTGCTCCGCCGTGTCAATTACCTGATGTGGAGAGCTGTCAAAGTCAAGTCTCTAATAAATTTTGCTTCCCCACTGTTGAAGGATATCAGCCATCCGCTTACTGGGGATTTTATCTGCAGAGATATAAAATGGTGTTTGACCTGACTGGTTATTAAACAGAATCCTCCAGGGAAATGGAAATCACCCTGTCTTGAATAGTTGATATTTTGGGTGTGGTGTGGGCTGAAGATTAAAATGCTGACTGAATCATTGCCATTCATTTACCCTTTGCATCTTATTTTAGTCTGTTCAAGTTCTTTTCTGTAGCCGTAATGGCCTCAAGTGCTTCAGGTTAAGTTAGACTGAAGTAACACAGATTTTTGCTATTTTTTATGATTATATAATTATTATATATTAATATGATTGTGTGTTGTTTGTCAACAAGACATCTGCAATTATAAAGGTTTGAAAATTGTGAAAATTATATGGGTGGTTTTCAGTCCCACAGGGTATTTTATTTTAATATATGTGTTCCCTTTTTTGAGCTAAAGGTGTCTTTTTTTATAGCTTTATCATGGATAGTAATTGGCAAATATTTATATATAAATATATAGACATTTTTCTACGTGGGTTTTCCATGAATAGAGTAGCCTACCCTTAAAACATGCTTTTGTTAAACTTCAGCATTTGTTACATTTGTTTAATAGTCATTAGCTCATTACTAAGTCTAATTCATAATGCTGTCTAACCATTTTTCTTTTGAAGACGTATTCATGGATTATCTTTGTGCTCTCAGTACTGCCCACTGTTATGTTATTTGTTAGTGCTATTTTAAAAAAGTGCATTGTATGTATAAATTGTGCTGTGTTTTCTTTTATTGGATTTGATAGTTGCTCAGAATGCAAGTGTGATAAATACAGCACTGGCTGAGAAAATAATTGGCTGGTAGAAAAATAGAAACAGCTGCTAACTAATATTAGATTTGACTTCATTGTATTTTTCTAGCCTTTATCCTTGCATTCTGCTTTTATGCTGACTCTGAGGCAGTGTGGAATATTCAGAGACCATATAATCATTGTTGTGATATACAGGCAACATTTTTACTTGCCAATAAAGCTGGTCAGTCATGAGAAAAACGCATGCTTTATGCGTATTATTAGAATGTGGGTCAGATGCAAGAGAGCGCAATACATTAAACATCTAGAAGCAATGTATCTCTCTCCACATGGAAGCTCTCAGCCCCCATAAATAATTATCAACAGCATGATAAAATCTGAAATGGCATAGCCACTGTTAGCAATATTGGACACAATACATCAACTGCCGCCTCACATATATGCTAATGATATTAAATACTCTACTCTGTCCATAAATGTCTCCTGTGCTTGGAGTATTGATGAGATTCCAAACACAGTTGTCAATGGTGCAATTTGACCTTGTGATTGAAAATGTAATTATGCTTCTTAGAGAGGCCATGCTTGAGTCTAAAAGGAGAAGTTGCACAAGTATACTTTATGGAGATAACTTCCCCTTCTCTTTTAGAAATACATTGATTTTTGGATAGGATGACTGTTCTTTAAAGTGATGCAGGTATGCAGACTATCACTTGGAAAGGGGTAAAAACTAATAGAGTAAGTATAAGTCTAGTCGAGTCTATTGAGTGATGTGTGCATAGTACAATAAATTTTTTTCCTTGCACAACTGTTTGCTTTACACAAATAAAAAGTATACATAGCATGTGTTTCCATATGTGAGCGAGAGAGAGAATATATTCATACACACTGTTTACTATATTACTTGTTCACAATTTGTGGGTAAAAACTGTCCCTAAATCCATTAGTGCGAGTGCAAGTCATACTGTACTATTTGCCAGAAATGAGGAGTGAAATAAGCAGCTATGTAGGATGGCTGAGGTCTTTAATTATACTGTTTGCCTTTCTAAGTGTAAGTGCAGTAAGTGTTGTATATGTCCACAACACAAAGAAGCAGCTGGGTGCTGCTAATATTCTGTACTGCCGTTACCCCTCTCTGCAGTGCTGTATGATCTTGAACCAAGGAGGTGCCATATTTGGATTCTATTCAACCCATTAGGATGAACTACACTGTGGGCCTCTAGTAGTCTGTGAGTACAGATGGAGAAATACAAGCTCTCCTCAGACATATGGGGAATGAGATGAAATGTGTTGTGCCCACTTCAGTTCATTAGTCCACGGAATTAAAAGAGGCTTACCCTTTCAATAGCATCCACTCTGACATATTTTCTTATTATTAAGCTCTCATTTAAACAGTGAGCATATAGTGTAGAAATGCATCAGATTCCTTACATTTAGAGTAATGGTGTAGAAGTGATCTAAAGACAAGTCTGTGCAATTTGACCCATAATGGATACAAGTCATGGGGCCTTTGTCTGCCTTTCTGCTCTGTTTCCAGCATTATGGCCAACCAGAGCAACAGACCTACTTTAAGAGCTTAGAATGATCACCACAGCTGATGCTTGGTCACTTCTGTTTTCACACGGCAATTCAAAGCAAAGCTAGAACAGGCCATTGTTATGTTATTTTCATTTGGCCACTTTCAAACTGCACCTTCCTACAAATGGAATTTCAAAACTGTGTGCTTAGTCTACTGCTGGTACGCACAGATATACTATTTGTTCAACATATGAAAAGCATGTGCATTTTGCCTGTCCTTTTTTGCAGAGAATATTACAATTATGACCACAAACTTTTTGGTCTTTGTATAGTTTAGTATACTGCTATTATGCCCTTTGCAATTTTGACTATCAAACATATATCTCTTTTTTGCCTTGGGAACTGAAAAACAGAATATTTAGGGCACTGAAACCAAGCAACCTAACACAAACACATCTACATATATATGACAATGCTGTCTGTTTGTGTGGAAATATCCAGTTTTGCATCACTAACAGACAAACTGATCATCATGAATGTGAACTCCAACAGTTCAGGTACTAATATAATTTTGGCCTAAAATAGGGCATTATTTATACAAAATCTTTGCAAGAAGGAAAAAAAAAACACTGGTTACTGAATCAAAAGAGCAATGATTTTAAGACTATTCAATTAAGAATGCAGCCATGAAGTAAATCTAACCAACTCAAAACTTTATGGTATTCTGCAGTAACCTGATATATTGCATTTGCCTATGGTGCAGTATATTAAGAAGTTGGCAGTAACTCTAACATGGTCTACAGTGACAGTTTTGCTGGCCTCATTTTCATTTTGGGTTTGCAAGGACAAAGAAGAGCTTCTGTTTGTCTTTTTTTTTTAATTTACTGAATGTGAACATCCATAATCTCTTTAATGCAACTGAGATTATTGTTATTGTATTTGCTGACTTTTGTCAGTTTAGTTGTGTTTCTTATTACAGAAAAAGCCTCATTTGGGGGAAATCGCAGGCTGTAGCCAAACCTTTTAATGATGCAGACTTCTTATTTGCAGAAATACTATTACACGGTCGATTTTCTTTATAGAATTGAAAATTTGCAAGAAAGCCCTGCCTTTGCCAAGTAAGCTTGGCTCAATGAAAGAAAAAAAATGTTTGTTTTCAGCAAATGTGGCTGGAATTGGACAAAATTGTTATTTATTATTTTATTTCATTTATTTATTTTTTTTTATGTGAGCATCATATAGGAAAGGCAAACAGCCGACACCAGGTGACTGTCACTTTTTACCTAATAAATTTACTCCTTATTGCATCAACAGATTTTGGATGCTCTGCTCTGGATGAGCAGCAGGCATGGACCGGAAATGCAATTTGTCTTTTGAAGTGGAACTGGAAATCATTTAATTTGCAAGCTGCTGAAATGAAACGGTTAAATTGGAAGCCTTCAGGTGCAAAGGCATCGTAGATATGTCCCTTTAATTGCTTTGCTTTTTTTTATTTGAGATTCATGGATGGCAAGAGCAATATGATGCCATCCAACAGATAATCGATATAAGAGACGCACTAATATAGAAAAATAAGGACCTGTCATAATTAATTTTTCCTAGGTGCTGAAACATGGCTAATTATATGCACTTTCCAATAAACATGTGCTGCTTAAAGAACATAACAATACTTCTAAATAAGGTTTGTCTCTCTTTGTTTTTCTACTTGTATCATCCATTCACACTTTTAGTCTTCTTATTTAAGTTTCTAGAGAAAAGGTTATTAAAAAGCAACTGCAAGAGAAGTGGCAAAAAATTGTATTACATGGTAAACTACTGTATTAAATGATAGAGAAAATTATTTTTATGCCAGTATTGTCAGATATTTTTATGTAAAGTGATATCCTGAATTAACACGTTGTAGAATATTGAAATCATGTGACAGACAGCAGCTGGGACCACCTGGGATTGTTTCCTGCCTTTTGTACAGTGATGTTAACCTGTATTGGAATAAATAAGCAAATGAACAAATAAATCCTATGTTTTATTGTTTAGACATGGAGGCTACAATTCCATTACATTTTTCCAGTAGCTGACTTTGAGATCGGACGCCAGGAGAGGGCTCCCAATTCAAATATGCTCCTCTGTTTTCAGCATTTACTCACCTCAAACTGATATCCCCCCAATGGACTAAAGTCTGGCTACTTTATTACATCAATCCAATATGGAGATCCACTGTGGATACAGTATTTGTGGATGTATGTAGTCAACGATGGCCTTTTCATCGCCCCCCCAAAGTTCTGTTGTTATATCTGTTTTTAGTTAGATGATTTGATTTAGTTGATGATTAGATTAAGAGAATACATGGACTGTATTTATTTTAAATCTGTGGCAGAATTTGTACAGTAAGAAATGTTGTGATCCTGTTTATACTGTCAAGGAAATATGCAAGATTCATTCTCTCCTATAACTTTATAAAAGTATTGTATTTGCTTAATAGTTTTTTAAAATTTGTTATAAAATGCAAATTAGAGTTTTTACTAATGATTCACAGTTCTGCATTCCTTAACAAAAAGTTTTTGTGTTTATAGCTAGTAGTAAATTTACCTTAGCTCTTTGAGCAAATAGATAAACAATATTTTTATCATACACAGCAATATTCTGTTAGCGAAAATAAATTGATAACTGTTTTTTACCAGCACCCTGGACAGTGGCTGCCTTGCCAGCTTTTCGTTCAGGCCAATAACAGCATATTGCAAGCAGGTGCTTCCACTCATGTGGTGATCCACAGTTAATGCATCAATTAACTCTCATGAATGATCAAGGATGTGCATAAAATGTCCCACAACACCTATTGCCTATAATTAGAACTAGAATGGCTAGCAGACAAGATCTCTATAACTTATAGATAAAGCTTTTTGTTGGTCAAGATTCAATATTTACGGCAGTTCAACTTACGGGTCTTGTTCATAAAGCGGACGCCATCTCCTTCTTGTTGTTTGTTTTAGACTGGCCTACCCCTACAACAAACCCTGAACTTGAGGTTTGTGGGGGTAAGGCCAGGTGCGCCAGGGTCCATAATCTTAAAAATTTAGAGTAGATGCCTAATCTTAAAATAGTGTAAGGGTGCCTAATCTTAAAGTGGCGTCCGCTTTTGGTGTCCGCCTTTGGAACAAAAACCCCAGCTTACTAATATTTCAAACAAGGTATGATGATTAGTTTGAAGCAAAGTACATGGCTGGAACACCAAGAATTCATGAATCGAAAGCGCACTTGTAGGGAGCAGGATAACATAGTTGGGTAATAGTGTGTGCAAATCTTGAATTCAAGGCTTCACTGGAACACAGAGAAGAACTGAAGAAATGTTATAATAATGTCACACGAATCATCAATTTATCTATAGATGTATAAGTGCATCAAACAATTCCAAGAGTTGAAATGCTTTGGTATAACAGTGAAGGATATTTTGGGTGCTATGAGTTTAGTGTCTCTACCAGGTCATCGGTACACTCTTTCACTAAGCAGACAATTGATGTAACTTATCTGTGAGTTACAAAGGCTTCAGATTCAGGCTGCTATTCACAAGCAAGTCTTGATTTTCTCAAAACAATTGCCATATATTTTTTGCTTTTGAAAAATTACAATTTTGCTTAGAATCTTGAGTGTCAGTTAGGCTACTAATAGGTTCCCCTAAAACAGAATGTTTTTCAATAGCTGAAACTAGTGTAATGTTAAGGGATTCATTGGTATACAGTGGTACCTGCTGTGGCCCAGGCAGCCTTTTGTATCTTCTCTTTGCCCTTTGTGTCTTGTAAAAAGCCAAATTTCCTCCTGGGGACAAATACAAACATTCTTGCCTAGCAAGTTATAAATGTGAACTCTGCTGCTGGAGATACGTTTTTGCTTTATTGTCTATCCTAAGAATTTCACACTTAATCTTATTACTCTGACAAGCACAAGCCACATCACAATCCTGTAATTTTAAAAGGCATGTTCAAGTATGGTGGATGAATAATGATGGTTATTCAATAGGTATCATGAGAAAATGTGTGCACTTTTTTTTAAAACTGTTAGCACAGTGTCAATGTTTACAAAGCATACCAAGCCCATGCAGGCCTCTGAAGCATGAAAAGCTTATCTGTAACAGATCTGTCATGTGTCTGAAGCAAACAGTCAGTACCAGCTCCACATGGCGTATTGTATTGCTCTACATCCTTCACCATAACTGCACTAAATTACTTTTGTGATTTGAGTCCTTGAGTTCACATCTCAACAGAGCCTGTGAACTCAATTCTGCCACAGCTGCACAGTTCTTTACACTTATTCCTTCTGGGTTTCTGACAAGGGTTAACAGTGTCTGTGTGGTTAAAAACAATAATAAAAAAAATGTCTAGATTCCCAATTATTTCAAATCTTATTAAATATAAGACTTAAAAGAAATTTTGGGTGTCTTCCATTTGTTGTTTTTGTTTGTCTTATATCAAGATTAAACATTTCACTGCTGTATTGTCATGGTTGTATTGTTTTCCTTCTGTTTGCACTGTTAAAAAATTACATTTTAAAGTAAGCATTACCTTATTGTTTTTGTTTATACTTTATATCTGTATCAATCTCTCTTTCGCTCTGTATGTATACCGTATATACACACAGTATATTTATAAAAAAAAAAATATATATATATATATACAGTAGATACAGTATTGTGCCAAAATCTTACCTGCTCAAGACATTTAGTTTCAAAGCTAGTTATCTGGGCTGTAAGTGTTCATTTACTTTATGGGAACACTGTATAATTTTGGAAAACTGAGGCAATTCCCTTTAGTACACTTTTTTTTTTTTGGAAGTTGTCCTTTGTTAAACTTTTCCAACCTTCATGTGGGACTTATCTTAACTCTTCTTTTGGGTTTTGGTCTCTTTTTTGCTGTTTTCCCTGTCTAAATGATTCCATCCAGCTTTTATTATGTTGAGTTTGGACCTCTGACATGTCCATTCTGATGCTGTTACTGTTCCATCTATACACTTCATGTCAGAAATTTACTACGAGTCTTGGAAAAAACACAAAAAAAAAACCTTTATAAAAATGGCTGTAGCACAGAGAAGAGAAACTTGTGACGCTAAAGGAATAGCAGTTGTAGAACTTTGGACATTGGCAGGAAGGGCAAAAACATAGTATGGAGTTCTTAACTATGATGGTAGATCATACACTTATCCCAGAAAAATGTTATATAGTTGTAGATTAAAAAAAAGTCTTAATTCAGTCCTGGGAGACTCCACTAAAGGCAGAAGCCACATGTGTTTTTGAATTCTAATGTATATTCTTTATCAGCCTACAGTCAACTTAAATAATTATGATTTGTTTGGACTCACCATCTGCTCTGTGTTGTTTAAGCTGCGGGGAACAGGGTTGCCCATTAGAAGACATAGATAGCCCCCATCTGTCTCTACTAATTGAAGCAAATTGCCCATTTCCAAAAAGCAATCCCCTCCCGCCCCGATACTTGGCAAAGTGCAAATTTAATTAAAACATTTAAACCTTTTATTAAAAAAGGTGGAAATCGGCTTCTTTGCACTGCTGCCTCTATGGTTAATGTGTCAAAAGCTGCAGGTTGGCCAGGATAGCACTTTACAGCATCGGAAAATGAACTCAGTACTTTCCAAAGAAAACTAGATGAAAATTTTCAAACTTCTTCTGCACGTACCATACATTCTTTTTCCAAGATTAGTGCCATATCAGTAGGGTGTTGATTGTTGCTGTTGTAGACTTTATACGCTGTCAGAGCTGTATACTCGGATAACACCTGTTAAAGTCTGAACACACATTTAGTTTTTCACTTTTGTTACCGTATAGAGCAGAGACTGTGGTCCACTGGCTACTGGCAATGCAACGGCATAATGCCAGCATCATAAAGTTTCACCTGTAATTAACTGTGCAGCCCAGAGCCACTTCTGTAAGTGCAGTTCTATGTATGATGTTGTACACCCTCTGATGGTACTCGCCAGAAGCAATCCATCCTTTTCACCATTTCAGATCCTACCTACACAAATATTAATAATCCTTTATCAGAGCTTGATTGTCAATAAAGAGCTTGTGGGTTCATTCACCACTATTGTTTGCTTAGCAAGCCTCTGTGCCTTTCACTCCTTCAATTGAATTCACAAATTTGTGATGTTTTAGTAAAAAAAAAAAAAACTGTGTATATAATAATTATATATGTGTATATAACAAATATATATATATATATATATATATATATATAAAATTTGTATTGTAAAGAAAGTACAACAAACAGGATAAAGATTTCGGGATTCCACCCCATATACATTAAGGCAAAGCAACAAAAGAAGTAATCATTCAAGACCAAGTCCAAATAAAGACTAACCAAAAGGATCAAGACCTGCTTATATAGAAAGAAAACACAAAAGGGTGGGATCACAGAAGGAAGCGAGTTCTTGTAGGTAGGCATGGTGAAGGACTGGAATTAGGTGGGCTTTCCTTCTGTTGGTCTAGGGAACAAGAAAGGAAGGTATTACCACTACTTAACAACTCCCATCTCTCTCCATATACAGTGGTGTGAAAAACTATTTGCCCCCTTCCTGATTTCTTATTCTTTTGCATGTTTGTCACACAAAATGTTTCTGATCATCAAACACATTTAACCATTAGTCAAATATAACACAAGTAAACACAAAATGCAGTTTTTAAATGATGGTTTTTATTATTTAGGGAGAAAAAAATCCAAACCTACATGGCCCTGTGTGAAAAAGTAATTGCCCCTGAACCTAATAACTGGTTGGGCCACCCTTAGCAGCAATAACTGCAATCAAGCGTTTGCGATAACTTGCAATGAGTCTTTTACAGCGCTCTGGAGGAATTTTGGCCCACTCATCTTTGCAGAATTGTTGTAATTCAGCTTTATTTGAGGGTTTTCTAGCATGAACCGCCTTTTTAAGGTCATGCCATAGCATCTCAATTGGATTCAGGTCAGGACTTTGACTAGGCCACTCCAAAGTCTTCATTTTGTTCTTCTTCAGCCATTCAGAGGTGGATTTGCTGGTGTGTTTTGGGTCATTGTCCTGTTGCAGCACCCAAGATCGCTTCAGCTTGAGTTGAGGAACAGATGGCCGGACATTCTCCTTCAGGATTTTTGGTAGACAGTAGAATTCATGGTTCCATCTATCACAGCAAGCCTTCCAGGTCCTGAAGCAGCAAAACAACCCCAGACCATCACACCACCACCACCATATTTTACTGTTGGTATGATGTTCTTTATCTGAAATGCTGTGTTCCTTTTATGCCAGATGTAATGGGACATTTGCCTTCCAAAAAGTTCAACTTTTGTCTCATCAGTCCACAAGGTATTTTCCCAAAAGTCTTGGCAATCATTGAGATGTTTCTTAGCAAAATTGAGACGAGCCCTAATGTTCTTTTTGCTTAACAGTGGTTTGCGTCTTGGAAATCTGCCATGCAGGCCGTTTTGCCCAGTCTCTTTCTTATGGTGGAATCGTGAACACTGACCTTAATTGAGGCAAGTGAGGCCTGCAGTTCTTTAGACGTTGTCCTGGGGTCTTTGTGACCTCTCGGATGAGTCGTCTCTGCGCTCTTGGGGTAATTTTGGTGGCCGGCCACTCCTGGGAAGGTTCACCACTGTTCCATGTTTTTGCCATTTGTGGATAATGGCTCTCACTGTGGTTCGCTGGAGTCCCAAAGCTTTAGAAATGGCTTTATAACCTTTACCAGACTGATAGATCTCAATTACTTCTGTTCTCATTTGTTCCTGAATTTCTTTGGATCTTGGCATGATGTCTAGCTTTTGAGGTGCTTTTGGTCTACTTCTCTGTGTCAGGCAGCTCCTATTTAAGTGATTTCTTGATTGAAACAGGTGTGGCAGTAATCAGGCCTGGGGGTGGCTACGGAAATTGAACTCAGGTGTGATACACCACAGTTAGGTTATTTTTAACAAGGGGCAATTACTTTTTCACACAGGGCCATGTAGGTTTGGATTTTTTCTCCCTAAATAATAAAACCATCATTTAAAAACTGCATTTTGTGTTTACTTGTGTTATATTTGACTAATGGTTAAATGTGTTTGATGATCAGAAACATTTTGTGTGACAAACATGCAAAAGAATAAGAAATCAGGAAGGGGCAAATAGTTTTTCACACCACTGTATATATATATATATATATATATATATATATATATATATATATATATATATATATATATATATATATATATAATACACACACAAGGTGCGACACAAAAATAACCGGACTGGGCTTGGGGCTTTCCTGAAAAACCATCTGGAGGTCAAATGGACGTGAGTCTTCATAGAACTTTCTTCAATGGATGAAGTGAAGACAAAAACGACAAGCCTGTTGAAGAAGCTCAAGCAAGAAGACTTCCAGCACTGTTTCAATCAATGGAAGATACATATGGAGCGGTGTAGAGATCGGGAGGGGGAGTATATAGAACGTGACAATGTTTAGAATGCTGTAATTCATCAATAATTTTTTTTTTATTTTTTACCAGTCCGGTTATTTTTTGTGTCTCACCTCGTGTATATATACATGCATGTTAGGTTAAATGGTGGCTCTATTACTGGCCAAGTATGAATACATGGGTATGTGTGTGAGTGTGCTCTGTGGTACACTGGCAATTTGTCCTGCATTGTGATCTGTGCTTCCAAGGTACCGAAAGGATCCCCATGACCCTGATCTGAACAAGTGTTTAGAAGATGTATGGATGTACCTGTAAAGCAACATGAAGCAATATTCACCATAAGAGGAGCTACCTCGTTAAGTGTAGCATTATTTGATGAATCTCATGTTGCATTTTTAAGAGGTTTAGTGAATGTTTAGGCATTGCCTTTGCTATGAAAGGTGCTATGTAAATGTAAAGGGCAGATTGATTTAGCTCCTTACACCTGCTTTTCCTTTTGATTTGATTGATGGATTATTCACATTCAGATTTTTGCCTTGTCAAGTTTGGAAGACGTTGTATAAACTAGAGATAAATCTAACACAAATTAAATAAATACACTTTACTATAAATATTGGCCTCAAAATTTTGATAAGAGCTTTTTTTTCTTTTCAATCTACAGTACTGTTTTCTAGAGCTGCCCTACCCAGGTTTGTTATCTTCCTTGTAGTAAATCTGGCAATTTAAGGTTTGGCCATTCATAACCTAAAACAGGATTAATCAGGCAAACTGGTCAAGTGAATCGATGATATGTTTACGGTCTGACCTGCACAGTTAAGATTTTATACCATTGAAGACAGGATTTCTAAATGTTCAACAGCTTTGCTCAGTTTTAACCACTCTCATTTATTTATTTATTTATTTGTGTTTTTGGCTAAGCATTTAGTGCTGTTTTCTCACTTGGATGTAATCCCTTGAAAGTATTGATTTTTTTTTTTCTCAGCTGTTGCATAATTGGGAAATGTAGGTGATAATAACCCTCTTTTATAATAGGATGAGACATCATGGACCATATCCCAATCTGGTTCTGCTTAGCTACGCACGGATGCACGCTATTGTACATGTGATGCGTGGTTTCTGGTATCCAAACATCCCTGCATTGCCGCTGACGGGCTTCTTAAGGCAGTCGGGGGCTCTTCTAGCTTGTGATCTCTGTGTCTATGATTGATAGTGTGGAGAGGAAAGTGTACACATGCAACAGAAAGACAATGTGTTCTCGTTTCTACTGATGTCAAGCTTTGTTAAAAGTAAAGTGTGTCCAACTACCTGTATAACTGCAGGGGACTTAAATTTGCCACATGAGACATCTTCCAGTATGGGCTGAATATTCCTTCAGTGCCCTTTAATGTCAGTCTTGTTGCTTGCAATCTCTTTTGCATATTTACACAGCAGCTTGTGTGTGTGTGTTTGGTGTGTTTTTAAGATCACTTGGGTGAAGTCTAGCTAAAAGTGCACTGTATAAGATCTGAGCAGGCCTCATTTTATTGCCAGATGGTGTGTTTTGAACTACTTGCTGAAAAGCAGGCACTGTGGGTAAATTATTACAGCAAACTGACATGAATAATTCAAAGCAACCCTCCATGATATTACATTTGACATGTCTTACAGAGAGAGAGAGAGAGAGACGAGGAAATTGAGCTTTGCCAGATTTACTCACTGCCTTGTGTTTTGCCAAAAGGCCCATGAAGATGTGCAGTTGGTGTTCAGTAAATATTACATGATCCCTGCAAATCTCTGCTATTGCCTGATATTCTCTCTTATGCAAACGACATATATAACTACAGAACAAGCATGTCGGCTGGTATAAACTCTTAGATTTAATACCATCAATTTATCATTCATTTCACTCCTTTTAAGTCTAAGCACCTTGCAGATTTTCTAGTAATCTACTAGTCACATTAAACTACTGGGATATTCATCAGAAAAAGATTAGGATTATCCTTATCCAGTCTTTTTTTATTTTGTAAGACTTCTCAATATATCTAGGAATTCAATATAAATTCAGTTATGGAATACAAGCCAATGAGTAGATTTATAATTTGTTTTACTGCATATACTGTAGCATCTATAACAATGGACTGTATGACCAAGCACTTTACAGACTGACAGTATCACACTCCAGGCTTACAATATTAATAGGCAACACTGTATCTACCATAACCCTGATTGGTTACAGTTTAGACCATGTACGCACAGTGGGAAATCCTCTCTAATTCCTTAACAACTGCGGTACCTTGCAATGCAACTTCACTTTGTAACACTTTTATTTGGTTTCTTTAATCTCCCAGATTGTGATAGCCCTGTGTTCCTAATAAAAGTAAATCTATTTTGGCAGTGATGGAGGTTTTGGTGTATCCACAGAAGCAGACATTCTTGTAGCTATGACTGTTTGGTGTGCTCCCTAGCTCTTAAATCCCACTGTTCGCTTCCTAGTTAGCATTTAATTCCCTAGAGAGCACATTGTTAAACAGAGAAGTAAGTAGAGCTATACAATTTTTTTTTTTTTTTTTTTGAGGATATTGTCACATTTTTTTCTCCATACAGCTAATATTAATTGGATGAACTGTGGCTCACTTATAAACTAATGCCACCAGGTCATGTCACCTCCCCATGGTCACCGGTGTCTGTAATACTGTGGTAATTGGACACATACCCAAGCACGACTCTGTGCTGCCTTCCCTTTGAAGAAAAAATAAATATATAAAGTGGCTTTTGTAAGGGAAGGACTACTGCCGCCTAATAAGTAAGGGTGGAATACTTGGCATCTTTGAAGGCTATTAATGTAAACCATACCCAAATTCGAAAAAAGACTCACTGCCAAAAGGCTCATCAGATCAGTTGTTGACCCAAGACATGTTAACATATACTGTAGCCCACTGCCTTGTAGCATTTTAGCACTCAGGCCAGATACCGAGGATTTTCCAAGCTGTGTGTTAATTTTTGAACAAGTGAAGGGAATACTGTTGGTACAAAAAGTAAGTGACGAGGAATATTGTCAGATAGAGGAATAGATCTCTGTACCTTTAGGTCTATGCCTTGCAGAAAAATCCGAGTGGATTCTGCTAGTGGATGCATATGCTCTTGTTAATGTTAAGACAAAATGTCATCCTTCGTGTATTTCATGCTATGTCTTTATAAAATTAAGAAACTATGTGAAACATAGTGTCTATGTTGCCTGTTTTGGGTTGAAAAGGTTTTTTGTTGAATTGCAGCTAAAACACATTATTGTGCTCAGTAAACATCATAAACCTGTGATTTATGTGTTTTATTCAGTGTCCTGAAATCAACTGACAAGTTTTCCTGACATCACTTATTAATTCCGAAAAAGTATTCTATTTTTTTTTTTATCTTACCTTGTTAAAACAGCTTCTATCCCGATATCAGATATGTCTACTTCTTGCTTAAAGGAGTTAAATTAAAGCAAGTCATATTTTCATTGTTTTAAATCATACTTGTAGCATAGTAATCTTATTAAAAGGCCATTAAAATGTTTACATTAAAGCAAATATGAACCCAAATATGGATGGATTTATTATTGCTGAAGCCTTGACCATTTGGTTTCATTTCTCTCTTATACCTATGCGCCAATTAATTTTATACATGCAATTATTACCTTATTCAGTTTGCCTGTGACATTAGTCTGTGCAAACTGTAATATGGGCTCAACTCTCTTTTCTATGTATATGCATGTGCATGTACTCCGTGACTTGTAGGAGGGAGTTTATGTCAGACTGAAATAAATGATCTAACAAAATAAAGCCTGTGGATGTGATATGTTTTACAACACTCCTGTAGCCAAGTATCTAATTGAATTGCTGTATTATTCACACTGTCTAAACCGCTCTTCGGGTCATAAAAAGCTTGTTCATTTTTATCTCATTTGACAAGCACTATCTGACAAGTACAATCAATATTTTGTGCAGTCCAACTGCTATCTGTGGCTTTAGTGTTAAATTCTGTAGCATAACTGAGTATTGTTTGCAGAAAATCAGTCTGTGTGGGATATGGGGAAGAAACTGTGATACCCAGAGTAAACCCAGAAACACACAGCAGCGAAAGACACAAGGAGAAAATAAAAGGGTCATTTTGACCGTACCCTTGGTGGGGATTTTAATCAAGGATTCCAGAGATGTAAGGCAAAATATGCCAAAAAAGCCCTACAATATTGTTTTACTGTGGAAAGACTTTAAGATGACCCCATTCTAAAACATACATTATTTTATATCCATAATCAACTTTAGAAACCCACACATATGTCCTCATCTAATTTACTGACCTTCTATCACCCTATCATTGCACTCATCACAGCCTCCAGCCACAATGCTGTTGCACCAATGACTACAATCTGACTTCACCTATGGTTAACTGCTACTGCAACTCTGTTTCCCTCTCTAATCTCTAGACCCCAGGTAGCAAGTTGAAGCAACAAGACATAGGTCTTAACTTTCTATTCACTCCTTACAGTTTTTAACATCCTGAATATACCTGAAACAGAAGCAAAGCATGTAATAGTGACAATCACACCATACAACCTGGACGGTTAGCATGTGTGTCAGTTTTCATGTGGCTCACGAGTCTTGCATTTCTCCTTCATGTAGCACATGACATGGACCTTCTGGTCCTTAATTTTCCATCTTAATGCTTTCATTTAAAGATGGTGACTTTTTTGGGTCACAGGTTGAACACCCCTAATCTTATTCTCTATTCAAAGTCATTTTGACAAACCCTATCGGCACATGTTCACTTGGTATGCATGCACACAAGTATAATATCAGTCAATATTCATGTCAGTCTCCACTGGGTCAAATATGATTTTAATCCTTTACTTGGTGCTCAACCTTTTGCTTGTCCGCCTTAAGTAGCAAAAACTCCCCTTGCCAGCACTTTCTCTCTTGTATGGTTTAGACTGGATGCTACTGCAAAGATGTAAAAGTTAAAAACAAAAAAGAACTTACAGTCTTATAATTCTTACTAGGAAACCACTCAGAACTCTGCTCTTCAAAGTAAAGTGAATTATGTGCTTCTTATGAAACACAGTGTCTGGTGCAGGTGTCACAGCCTCTTTCATGCGCTAACAGTGTGCATGACTGTCTTTTGCATTCAGATTATGACTTGAGTTTGTGATAAAAATGAACAGTCTGCCTGTGCAATGTGGCTCACTGTGAGTAGGTGTCACTTGGTTCTTTTCCTGTTAAACATGTCGCATTGCCACACCACAATTCTTTCCCATGTTGCAGAAATATCTAAAAATCAATTACGTGGCCAAGGTAGTCTGTACCTCAAACGTTATAAGTTCTTGATTAAAACCAAGATCAAGGTTCAAAGCCTAGTGTTTCATGAAATTTTGCATGACAGATGGACAGCAACCTTGGCATTTTACGTGATTGTACAGTATAATGCAGTACTGTGCAAAAGTTTTAAGCAAGTGTGAAAGAATGTTGTAAAGTAAGAAAGCTTTCACAAATATAAATTCTAATATATATTTTTAATCAATTTACAAAATGCAGATTGAGCTATCTGAAGAAATATCTAAATCCAATTGATATTTGGTGTGACTATCCTTTGCCTTCAAACCAGCATCAATTCTTATAGGTACACTTACAGAAAGTCAGGGATTTTGTAGGATTATAGTCCGGTGTATGATTAACCAGTTATACCAAACAGGTGCTAATGATCATTATTTTTATATGTAGGTTGAAACACAGTCATTAACCGAATGAGAAACAGCTGTGTAAGAGGCTTAAAAATGGGTGACGAACAGCCAAACTCTGCTACCAAGGTGAGGTTGTGGAAGACTGTTTCATGTCACAGGTCATACAGCATGGGAAGACTGAGTACAGCAAACAAGACACAAGGTAGTCATACTACATCATCAAGGTCTCTCCCAGACAAAGATTTCAAAGTAGACTAGAGTTTCAAGATGTGCTGTTCAAGCTCATTTGAGGAAGCACAAAGAAACCGATAATGTTGAGGACCACAGAGGCATAGTTGCATCAAATGAAAGACACATCATCATGCTTACTTCCCTTTGAAATCGGAAGATGTCCAGCAGAGCCAGCAGCTCAGAACTGGCAGAAACCTGTGGGACCCAGGTACAGCCATGTACTGTCCAGAGAAGTCTGGCCAGAAATGGTCTTCATGGAAGAATTGCAGCCAAAAAGCCAAACCTCCGACGTGGAAAAAAGGCCAAGTGACTCAACTATGCATAAAAACACAAGAACTGTGGTGCATAAAACTGGCAGTAGGTGCTCTGGATTGATGAGTCAAAATATTAAATATTTGGCTGTAGCAGAAGGCAGTTTGTTCACAAAAGGGCTGGAAAGCGGTACATTAATGGGTGTCTGCAGGAAAAAGTGAAGCATGGTGGAGGTTCCTTGCAAGTTTGGGAATGCATTTCTGCAAATGGTGTTGGGGATTTGGTAAGTATTAATGGTGTCCTCAATCCTGAGAAATACAAGTAGATACCAATCCATCATGCAATACCATCAGGGAGGCATCTGATTGACCCCAAACATCCAGCCAATGTCATTAAGAACTATCTTCAGTGTAAAGAAGAGCAAGGAGTCCTGGAAGTGATGGTATGGCCCGCCCAGAGCCCTCATTGAGTGTGTCTGGAATTACATAAAGGGATGGATCTGAGACAGCCTACATCCACATAAGATACGTGGTTAGTTCTCCAAGATGTTTGGAACAATCTTCCTGCCGAGTTCCTTCAAAAATTGTGTACAAGTGTACTTAGAACAATTGATGTTGTTTTGAAGGCAAAGGTTGGTCACTCCAAATATTGATTTGATTTAGATTTCTCTTCTATTCATTCGCTTTGCATTGTTAATTGATAAAAATAAATGATTAACAATTCTATTTGTGCAAGCATTCTTAGTTTACAGCATTTTTCACACTTGCCCAAAACTTTTTCACAGTACTGTAGATACAGTAGATTATGAATGTATTGCCTATATTACTTGTTAATTCATTAACATATGCAATAAAATCAATTACTAATGCTAGAATGTTTATATTCCTCATCAGATATGAACACTAAGATCTCAAGAAATACTGACTTGCCCAGAAATGTGCTGGAAAAGATGTAATAGAGTTCAAGTTGATGGAATCAGTGAAAGTGAATCTTGTGGAAGTTACTCATTACCTGCTACATCTCATGCTGGGAACATGAAAAGTGACTAAGCACTGCTGCCAAAATACATAGTGACAGCATTTCTATAAGACAGAACAAAAAGCATCATGGAACAAACAAGTATCAAAAATGCCTGTTTATTAAATAAAACTAAACAAATAAGAATTGAGTGAAGTAAGAACATCAAAGAGCAAATAAAAAAATAAACCAAGTTTCTCTCCCACAGGACCAGACTACACAGAGTCTAAACTATAACTATCAAGTAGTATTGTTTGTCCACATGCTCACAATCAATACAAAGAACAAAACAGCCCCCCTTGCCACCTCCTTCAACACTTCCTCTCTGCCAGTTGAGTGTTTACCCAAAGTTACCTACTGACCTCATGCTCACCAGACCACCACCACAATCATCCCTGTAAAAAACTCTAAAGGGCTACTACTAGAGAATTCCATGTAATCTCTTTTTAAGGTCAGGAATGGCCCCTGAAAGCATTGGGTTTATTCAGCTACTGTAAGTATCCCTGCTAACAGCAATCAGGCATCTAGGTGTCTAATTAAGAGTCACATCGCTCTTGGTAGCTCTCTGGCTGCCTGCACAGTGTTCCCTCTGTCCACCGTGGTAAGCCAGTGTAATTACTCTGGAGAAATTCTTGCAGTTTTCTGACAGTTTTCTGTGACTTCTGTTACTTTAGTGCCTTTGGTGTGCATATGATGGATAGATAGATAGATGGATAGTGTAAACCAGTAGTGCACACAACCCCCTGAAATTCTCCATTCATCCATACTTGTACTAGGGCTGTGTTACTGTGTATCTGAACAAAGGGAAGCATTCTTTTTAATAAAAATAATTGAAAAGCACATGTTCGGATTCAGCGGGTTGGAAAATGGATGGATTGATTTTCCGAATGATTGCTTGTTTTCTAATTATGCCGCAGAGTCTTGAGAAACTTTTTTTGAGATTTGCTTTACAGGATGGTTTCCGAAAAATTTAATTTCAAAATTGTCAGTGCTAAGTTTGGTATTAATGCGTTACTCCTTTCAGAACTTCATCGTTGGTAAGTTGTTTTATTCAAGGGCCTTACAGGAATAAACAATTACCTGTATATTTGATAGTAATAATGCAATTAATATTACCAATACTGTGTATTGTAATCAATGGAGACCATTGATTACATCAAAGAGTACAAACCACACCTTTACTATTATTTTATCCATGCATAGCCAGAAAAAAGAAGACTATTTATTCCAAAGAAGAAAATATGTCTTCCATTGTTTAAGAACATTATTTCAGCCTGTCAATACATAAATCAAAAACAGCCTGCTCACACAACATTCTTTTTAGTTCAATTGCCTGGATTTTCAGTCCTAGCTACTGGGGTTAGTTTCCGCTTTACTTTTTGTTAACTCGGCTGTGGCAAAGTTCTTTGTGGTGCAGAATCCAGATGTAAACCGACTCATTGGGCACATGTTCTTTTTGTTTTCCCCATTAATCACTTGACTAAAAGTGACTTTGGCTCTAGAGAACACCTCACATGGTGTAGTTATCCTTTTCTCTGACTTAATCACCTTACTGGGTGGCATCTCTTTCTTTCAGGCAAGGAGCAAAAGCCTAGATAAAGTAGGACAAGATCTTTTTAAGGCTTGTTTTACAAGTACTTACCTATAATTTAAATACTTACTGTATATACCTGGCTATTCATTAAAATGTATTGTTTTTGTAAATATAATTAGATCACAATTGTAAGTATAAAATCAAAAGATTAGGATAGTTATTTGGAAATGTATATCACTAGTAATCAGTCTTCTCTTTTTTAATTAACCAGACAAATTACTTCATATTAGGAAGTATATATATGTATATATGTATATGTATATACTGTATGTATATATATGTGTGTGTGTGTGTTTATATATACAGTATATATATAATCTATTCGGAGCATTAGGACTAACTGTCATGCATGCTCCCCATTCAGCTCAGCCAAGGTAATTCAATTCAGAAATATGGATTTTGCAACACAAGTAACATGTGATTTTTTCTTTTTTCCTATAGACATTTTTCATGTCATAAAATTCTTTCCCTTAATTCTGCATGAAAACATTACATTTATTTTTTTTCTTGGCCACCACTACAGAGTACATGGGGGTAAATAACTAATAAAACAATATCGTTGTTGAGCGGAGTATTCCTTTAAGAGAGTAATGTTTAAGGCAGGGAAATGTATTGCTCTGGATGAACATTTAACACAACAAGGCCAAATTTGTAAGTGGAGCTCTCTTGTTGTGAGTATTTCTCACAGCAAGAAAGCATTTGTACTGCAGAATTCAGTGAAGTAATTTTCTGAATCACTCTTAGGGTTTTCTGGCCGCTGGCCTCCTAAACATTCCAGTGAGACCTGATAAAGTGAAGTGTATAAAGATAATTTCTCCCTTTAGATAAAACAACAAAGGTAGTCCAAAATATAAGGAAGCATTTCCTAATGATTTTATTTCTTGTGAGAGCTTGGATGTCCAGAAATTTCTTTGCACTCTTTACCTATATTTTCATGTTATACCTTTTAACATAGGTATTCTACAGGTCTAAGTCCTGTATAAGAGAAGAACTGCCAGGTTAATTTATCAGCAACAAATTTATAGAAAATACACTAGCCGCTGTGCTGAGCTTACTTGTGAGGGAGTGTGTTTTGTAGAATCTAGTCTTTCAGTGTGAACCATGCAAAGTAATCACCTTTTTACTACCTATATACTGTATATAATGCACATTTACCCACCAAGACTTTTTTTGGTTCAAATTGCAATAAAGGTTTGAAAAGCCACCTCATTTGATAGAGAAAGTCACACTACCAGGAAGATAATTTCTCCCAAAATTAGCAGCTTTGCACGCCAGTAATGTGTATGTATATTCACAATGGGCGGCTATCTCCCCCATGAAATCGCATAACAATTTAATGATTTTTGTATTAGCAGACAAATGGTCATTAATTAAGAAAGAGAAGAGTTCATGTGATAGATTTTCAAAGATTGCCAAAGATAACAAACAAGAAAAAGGCATACTGTGGTTGTGTAAAGGAGAGAATGAAGGAAATGTCGAGAGCAAGTGGCTGTAGAGAGCCAATCTACTAGAAAGAAAAGGATCAAATTGTATAGTGAGGGAAGTGTTTTTTGAGCTACTTTCTCACATCTCCCTTTTTCTTTTATATGAGTGAGAATCGAATCCATTTTGTCTTTGTTTGAATGTCTTTTGTCTGTTCTGAAGGAGACTCACACACATCGTCTTTTTGCCTACACAACCTTTTGATTTTTTTTCACCTAGCCCCCAGTAGTCACTCTCCCTTTTAACCGAGCTCATCATCCTCTTTTGGGCCTGGCAGTAATCATGAAACTGCAAGTAAAGACCTCTTGACATCTTAGCAGCTCATACAGTGTTAAAGAGAGGGGCCTAGTGTGCACACTACTGTAGCTAGCCATTTTGATAGCTATTGATTGTTACCTTGGGTGAAGTGTTGAAGTTAAACTCAGTATTTCTTTAGCAAGCTGTGTGTTATCTAAGGAAAAAAAAACTGGAACAAAGCAGTCTGTTTAGCTGTTTATTTATTCATTTGAGGCAGACATGGAAGGCTGTGACTCATTTTTCTACATTACACAAGATCTTTCAGTTTCACATGGCATTCTTGATGAATGGCTCAGATGCATTTGTTACTTCTTAGCAGCATGCCGAGACTGTGCAGTTGAGCTGTGAAAGCCAAGTTTTGGTGCCATTTGAAGTTCTCCATGCAGCTCTTTAGAAAGTTCTCGGGAAGAAACTGTTGCTAAGGAACTGTACTGAGAATGACAGTACATATGATCAGCTCCCCATCAGACACTTTGACAACTTTAAAACTTACACAGAGAGCAGGCGTACTTATATAATAGCACCAAAGGGTGCTCTTTTTGTTATTTCTTTACAAGATGTGTAATTTTTTATTTATTTTTTTACAGAATGTATTGAAAAAATGCCCTTTCAGTACCCTCCCTATTTTTCATGTACATTTTTACTTACTGCATTAAAATTTTGAAATGAAAATATATTCATGAACAAGGTATTTGTTTTGTAAAACAAGTAACATTAAGACACTTAGTAACATATTTAAGAGAATGGGTGGAGAAAAATCTGGAGATATTTACCTTTTTTTTTTTTTAAACTTGTCATTACAAAGATACAGAGTAGTTAGTAGGATATCCAGCACGGTGAAAAAAATGTATCAAACTCACTCTAGTGGATTGGATAACAAGTGGATGAATACTGCAAGTACAGATTAGCCATATTTGAATCGTTCATATGCATTAATCCTTTCAAATGAACTATTTCATTGCAAGGTTTGGTGTAAATAATTACAACAAATGTTTCTGTTGATGTTTCAGAGCTTCATGCTACTGGGATTGAATCCCACTGTGCTCACTGGCTTTAAGAAGTTTACATGTTCTCTCTGCATTTGCAGGGATTTTCCTCCATCATCCCAAAGGTGTGTGTAGAGTCTCTAGATCCTCAAAACCTTGAACAGAATTATTATCCTTGTAAAGTGTGGTATTGAAGACTTCCCTGTAAACCTGGAACCCAAGTGTTAGAGCCAGTGGCCTACTTGACGTAACAAGTCACATGCATAGTGGAAATAGGAGGTGTAGAAGAAATTTAAAGGTCTATTACGCATTAAAAATATTACTTGGTCACATGTTTAATGTGACAACTATATTCACCCTGTATACATGCAGCATTTGTGTGACTTGTAATGGTTTGCTTTCATAAAATCAATTTGCAATATACCTTTATATTAATTCTTCCGTCATTAATTTGATCATGACTATGTTAAAGCATAAGGTTGTAGGATATTTATCTCAATTTCACTTCTTGGTACATCTTAAAAACAGCATACTGATAAATGTTAATGCTGTAACCCAGCCAATAGTATGTTTAGTGATATTAAAATCATAGAACAAGATGTATTGCGCTGGTTCCCAAAGTGCGGGTCGTGACTCCCTGGAGGGTCACAATAAAAAAGCTCAACAGGATTTCTAAAATAAAACAAAAAATGCTCTTTTAAGGTGTTTATAAAAATCTTAATATAAAAGAAGCATTGTGTTCAAGTACGAACCGGTGTCCTGTCTGTTGATTCAATCTGAGAGTCTTAAGTTGGGGCAGGCAGAAGGACTGAACATTGGTGATGAGGATTTTGTTAAATGGTTGTGTTTCACACTGAAAAGCGAGTTGAATTATTGGTCGAGATGGAAACACCAGTAACAAAGTTCAATTGCTACGCTAAGGCCACCACGTTGGGATAACACTGGACAAGATGGCTAGCTGCATTTGAGATGTTTGCAAATGGTAAAGGACACACTGTGACGTAAGAACGCCATAAAGCCATGCCCCATGCACAAGTGCAGATTGTGTAGTGATGTGCAAAGCGGTTCTTTTTAGTGATTTGATTCATTTCATTCTGTTCACCAAAATGATTTGAATCTTTGAATCACTGATTTGTTCACTTCAAAAACAACAACAACTTATATTCTAATTTAAAATCTAGAATAATATCATAATAGTGTAACAGCTTTAACCACCAAACAATATACAAAGCAAGCAACAAACTAAATAAATTACACACAATAATAATAATATGCTTAATTGAATTTTGAAAATATATAAAATTTCAACAACAAATAAAAAAATTTGCAAAAATAATAATAAACATTTTATTTATGTATAAACAAAAATAAAATACAAAAGTTAAAATCAGACAGAGCAATTGTAATCAAAGAGAAAAAGCAGTCTTAAACAAATGAGTTTTGAGTTTAGATTTGAAAAGTGAAAATGATTCAATATTTCTAAGTTCAGTTGGTAGTGAGTTCCAAAGCTGGGGAGCAGAGCAACTGAATGCTGTGCTCCCCATAGTGTTAAGACGGACAAAGGGGACAGTCAAGTGGATGGAGGAAGAGGATCTGAGGGTGCAGAAGGGAATGACAACATGGAGGAGGTCAGGCAGATGTAGAGGGGCAAGGTTGTGGATAGCCTTAAAAGTTAGTAGGAGAATTTTGAATTGAATTCGGAACTGAACTGGAAGCCAGTGAAGCTGCTGCAAAACGGAAGTGATACGGTGAATAGAGGGGGTTCTAGTAATGATGCAGGCAGCTAAATTCTGGATCAGTTGAAGCTTATAAAGAGATTTGAGAGAAAGACCAAAGAAAAGGGAACTGCAATAATCCAGACGAGAAAAACCTTAGAATAGAGCACACATCACAATAAAACTGTGAGAACGTTGAAATATGACTAAATAAAAGTATTTTCAGTTTTGTATTTGTTTTACATGTATTAAACAAATAACCAAATCTTTATGAAAACGTAAAAGTTAATTTTATCTTTATTAAATTTGTATGTTAATTCCTGCAATTGATGGGCCCACTGTCCATGGTTTGCTCCTGTCTAATATTCTATGGCAGCTGAGATAGACCTTGGCACCCCCTAATCCCCGCAGCCCTGGTATGGAGTAAGCAGGTTAGAAAATGATGTGACATGTTCATTTTTAACAAAATGGGTATAGCTTGTACTTATTGAATATCTGATATTGTACTCGTCACTCGACAGCACAGCACACAACTTGGAAATGGTGCCTCAATGCACTTTGCTGTTTATATAAATAAAGCTGACTTGAAATCGAGCAACGATGCAGCAATTTAAAAAAATAATAATTACTACAAGCTTTCTCAAACATGGTGGAAAGTCCAAGAAACATGAAGACAAAAAAATTGTGCTACAAATTGCTTTAACATTATACAAAGTTACTGTCTGTTATACCTGCATTTTTATCACTGTTTAATATTGTTCTTTATGTATGCTGCTGCTGGAGTATGTGAATTTCCCCTTGGGTTTAATAAAGTTTCTTTATCTATCTGTCTATCTGTCTGTCTGTCTGTCTGTCTGTGTACAGATGGTGCCAGTATTTCTATTATTTCATAGCTGCTGTTGCTCGATAAATGGGCTTGTGTACAGTAGTGTTTGGGGATGCAAACAAAACGTTTGGGAACCACTAATGTGCTTAGCATTGATAGCTCACAGCTCCACAGACCTTATCTCTATTTATGTTGCTTATTCTGCCATGGTTATCTTGTTCTCCCATTGTTTCTATGGATTTTTTTCCAGGTACTCCCATTTCCACCCATGTTCCCAAGGCATTCAGGTTACGCTGATTCAGAAAAACTCTGAATTGGTGAGTTAGGTTGGTTCTTACTTGCATCTTGGTATACAGTACTGGCCAAAAGTTTGGACACACCTCCTCATTCAATGTGTTTTCTTTATTTTCATGACCATTTACATTGGTAGATTCTCACGGAAGGCATCAAAACTATGAATGAACACATATGGAGTTATGTACTTAACAAAAAAAGGTGAAATAACTGAAAACATGTTTTATATTCTAGTTTCTTCAAAATAGCCACCCTTTGCTCTGATTACTGCTTTGTACACTCTTGGCATTCTCTCGATGAGCTTCAACAGGTAGTCACCTGAAATAAAACCATTTTATTTGGAAGAAACTAGAATATAAAACATGTTTTCAGTTATTTCACCTTTTTTGTTAAGTACATAACTCCACATGTGTTCATTCATAGTTTTGATGCCTTCAGTGAGAATCTACCAATGTAAATGGTCATGAAAATAAAGAAAACACATTGAATGAGGAGGTGTGTCCAAACTTTTGGCCTGTACTGTAAGTTCTCACTTCTCAGAAACAGGAGTGGATCTGTTCTGAAATTAATGAAGCTTAAGCTTCAAGGCCCCCAATCCATGGGCACGCACCCAGAAGTGGCTTTAGTCTACATTACTTAAAAATTTTGGGTGTCTACAGTATGAGAAGGGGCTTTTAAAAAATAATAATATTAATAATATAGTGTAATTCAATGTAAAATAATAGTTCAAATAAAATTAAAAAGTTATTAAAATATCAAAAAAAAAAATGTGGCTAGCTATCATGAAATGACCCAATTGAAGAAAATTAGTTGTTACCTAGACCTGGTTTCTGGCTGCGATGGAGCCCCCATAACAGTTCAAGGCCCCAAAAATGTAGGTCCGCAACTCCTCACAGGGCTATAAGTGTTAGATAATGGATATTCTGTATTTGAATGAGCAATAAAAATCAGATTATCAATGACTTTTATTCAGTTCAGTCTCTCAGTGTGCAGTCTCCTCTTTGACCAAGAATGGACCACTTCACAATTATTGTTTGGTTTGCTATTTTATCATTTAGTGCTAATAGAGATCTTATTTATTTTATCTTTATTTTAATGTTAAATATAATAAAATATTATTGAATAATGTCAAGATATCATTGCTAAAACATTTTGTCCACATTCACATGTTTTACATTTATGTTCACATATTCTTTTGTTTTTCTTTACTGACATTTTTGACAAATAAATTACATTGCAGCAAATCTATTCATCCTTATACCACCATGATGAGGATCCTTACGTTTTTCCTCTCATTATTTAGACTGCTGCCTAGATCACATTTTGGACTATCTCGATAGCAGACTGTTATTGCCCAGCAGCAAAGTAATCAAAAATGACAAAATTTAAAGGTAACATATGTAGTGGAATATCATTTCTTCTTCACTCCTTTAAGTTTATCAGAGCAGGTTTCTGCACTAACTTAAGGAATAATATCACACACAGCCTCTTCACCGTTCTGGTTTTGCTGTTTGCTCTTCTGGTTTTGCTATTTGCTCTTTGCAATGAAATTTGGGCTGGTGGGCAATTATTGAGTTGTAATTGTGGATTCTTTTCTTAAAGTCTTTTTGCTGGCCTACAATTAAGGTTTCGTTTTTACTATTAATAGCCTTGCTTTCTGGATTTCATCTTGTATACAGCTTTGATCCATGCTCATTAGACTGATTTTCTAGTCTTCCCTTCCATTTCAGTTACTAGGCTGGCTTCTTTTTTACTCTAATTGGCTTTCTGCTTTATCTGCTCCACTAGTCTAGTTAGAATTCTGGTCTGTATCTTACTTTTTAGGTATAGATTATACTTTTCAGTCTAGGTGTATGACTGGTTTCCTGACTATTTACTAGTCTGGACTGTCAGGTAACAAAGCTAAAGCTCGATCAGATTCCTTGATGAATTTGAGCTCATTAACTTGATGTCATGGGGTTCAGTTCCTGGCTTATGGTTTTCTGTTTACTTTTTTGAATCCTGCACTCTTCTCATTAACCTGATGCTGTGATACATGATTTACTTATTACTAAATGATCACTAGACTTTGATACTTGTATGTCATCTGTGCACTAGTCATGGTTCCCAGGGTTTTAGTTCACTTACTAAACTGCATTACTTAATTGCCTGCTGTGATTTATTTAGTGTGTTATGACTTGCTTTTCAGTTTTCTCATCTGCAATGTATACTCGTTAGCTTGACTTCCAGGGATGCAGTATACTTGCTAGTTTATTTATGGCCTGAATAGATACAAGCCTTGGCTTATGGTTTGCAGTCTTTTGACTAACTTGGTTTAATTGCTAGCATTTGGTCTCTGTTCTGGATGCCTAGATGTCTGCTAGTTCATTGACCACAGACAGCATTATCAGTAGAGGGTGCCTGAGTGTAGATTTTGGGGTGATTGCGGAAGAGATTGCAGTAGGACTTGATATTACTGTGGTAATGTTATAAAAATGGCTTAAAGTTGATTTAATCAGAGCTGATTAAAAATGACTTGTCTATTGTCTACCAACAAGAAACAGTAATAGTTACTAATGAATTTTAATCACTCAAAAACAGCAACCTCAATTGTTCTTTTTCTGTCATAATTTGAATAAGAGAATTGGTGTGCACTATTAAAAAATAAATTTTTAATTAATTAAAAAAAAATGTACACATTATTCCGTTTCTTCATGGCTTAGCTTTTTGTGAAACATTTTTCTTTTTTTTTTTCATGAATGCAAATGACCTGCCTTAAAAAATCCATTATACTGGGTGTGATTTGCAAGCAATTGTCAGTACTGTTTTTTTCAAAAATGGTTTGATGAACAATGTGCTATAATCAGTCCGTACCATACCATTTTCTAAGCCTGCTTAATCCTGAGCACTGTCACAGGCGGCTGGAGCCTTTCCCAGCAAGCATAGAGCACAAGGTAGGAATATTCCCTGGACAGGGAGCCAGTCCAACCCTCGGTAAAAACACACACATGCACACTAAAGGCAATTTAGCACTGCCAATCTACCCAACTTGCATGTCTTTGGACTGTGGGAAGAAATTGGAATGCCTGGGGAAAACCAATGCAGACATGTGGAGAACATGCAATCTCCACATAGGGAGGAACTTTTACATGTACCCTGGTCTCATATTACAAGGCACCATGCCACCTTCTCTCCCTGTAATCAGTTTGTTTTAGACATATTGTTATTTTCACACCAACCAGCACACAACATGCCACCATCATCCAACAGCTTAAATCTCTCTCTGGAGTCTATGTAAAATGTAGCATTGAAAAATATAATATAGCACCAAGTTTCCTTTCACATGTAGTTTTTTAAAACTGATGTCAAAATTCAGTTCACATGAGATTTTGCAATTGTGAAACTTACTAAAAAGAGTGCTTTTGGAGTTTTTAAAAGTTAAAAAGAAAGGATTGTGGCTACCAAAAGGGATAGCAACACCCACAGCACCTTTGGACAACTACATTTCTCAGAAATGGGTCCAGGTGAAAATAAATGGGGGAAAGATTGTTTTGAAAATGTCACATGGCTAAAAACAATGAAGGATGAGATAAACAAAGTACCCTTGCACAACAGCTCTAATTTCGGTGCGGCAATGAATTTGTTCTCCATAGATCTTGAGAGAAGAAATGCTACAGCTGAAGTTTTAGATGAGATCCTGCTTTCGCAAGTGTTCCAATATAAAGGCATCCCCCATCAGCCACAGTGGACTTCTTCTGTCTGGGCCTAATGATCATTGTAGTCCTTCTTTGACATTGCCACAAGATTACAGATGAGATGAAAATGTAAGAGAAAGATGTTTTTGTATATGCTAAATACCTTTCTTTGTGGGTCAGTGGCACAAATTTCACTAGTTCTGAAACAACATACAGTGCATTTGCGATTGTTTCTACAGTTTTCTAGAGTCACTGGCTAAGAATGAATATTAGGCAAAAACTTCCCTGAGCCTGAGCCTGAGCCTGGGCCTGGGCACAGGTTGCTCTCCGATTCCATAGTCTGTGATGCCGATTCCTACATTTTGAGTTGTTTTATCAAGTGAATACCTTTGCAAGTGTTCACCATTATTTGGCAAAATGATAATATGTTAGTTTGGCGATTGCAGGGGAAGTACACTGTAATTAAGAAACTAATAAGTATTGTTAGATGTTTAATCTGCAGTATGTGCAGCTGTACTTTTCTTAGAGACTGTGTGCTTTCATTAGCTGACTTCTGTTGATTGAAGAAGATGAATTTTTTCAGCTTGCCTAGAGATTAAGAAGTTCAAAATTAAGAAGGGAATTAGCAAGGTGAACGCAAAAGGAGTTGAACCACTAGAGCATGGGGTCAGACATGAACATGTAATCTGCAATCAAACACCCGTCATCATTGTATTTCTGGCCAGCATTACGTAGAACTGTCTTATTTCATGACATATGTATTTTTATGCAGGAGCTGCCAACTTACTTGCCATAGTAATGCTGAAACCTTCATTTGAAATGTCTTTCTTTGGAAAATGCCAGTTATGTTCATTGAGACTTTCACAGTGTACAAAGGACTAATTAGGGGGTTTTGAAATACCTCAAACAAACACCCACCTCATGGGACACATTGTGTTTCACACTTTGGTTAAGGGGTTAGTTACCAGATAGTATGGTGTTATATTTGGTGCTTTCAAACTTTGGTGTAGTTATATTTTGTGAATGTTATGTGGATGCAGACTGCTGAGCTATGTTGTGCTGAGTGTCGTGTTCTTGTGGGGAAAAATGCCGTTCTGTTCTCTATTCGAGTGCTAAAATCACAAAGGCAGACTGAAAGAATACAATTTTCTGAATCTCAAAGAAAACTCTATACTAGATATGATATAAGAATATATTGAGTTTGTTTGTACATACCTCAGGATAACACTAGCATAGGATGAGGATCATTTGCCGACATGATGTATACAAAAATATGGATCAATTTCCAAGGAATTTAAATGACTTAATGACTTGTTTAGATGCCTTCAAAGGACCTTTGCTCAACAGGAATTGCTCACACTGACGTCTCTCATCACATTTTAGTGAAACAAATACCTTTTTGGCATTCACAATTCATTTCCCCCGTCTTGTACAACACTAAGCAGTTTGCTGCAGCCTTTTAAACATTATGACGATGTAATATATTTGTGAAAATGAAAGATTAATGGCAAAACATAAATTTTCTGTAAAGTAACACAAGTATCACAACATTACAGAGGTCTCTTTTACACTCACAGATGTGAGTTCATGTCTTTAGCAAAGCAAAGGGATTGTGGGTGGTGGATTGCTGCCTTCTACTGTGCTCACCTGCTGGCTCTGGAGTCACTAAAGTCACTGTTTACATATTAATAATAAAAATCTAATTATAGTGTCCCTGGTTTCCTGTGTGCTGTGTCTGGCGCATGTTCAGACAGTGCACCATCATTTTCTGTGTGCTTGTTTCCTTCTCAAGATTATATTTGTGTGTATCTGTTGGGTGATTAAACTGGGACTGAATGCTGTCTGGTTGCATTTTATACTTCTGATGGAACCTGAAGACTAGGAAAGAGAGATTCTGGGTGCATGTGATCAGAAGGTTCCCTATGTTCACAAAAGGTCTTCCATTAGCATTTTCCACTGGGAAACTCATTAATTGAAGCTCAGAAAGTGCAAAAATGTGAATTCCTCTCATTATGGTTTCAAATGGAGATTAATACAAAAAGTATTAATTGCTGCAATAGTATGAAACAGGCTTCTATTGATAAATATTTACCATATTTGTCTTATATATATATAACATCTATGCTTGGAAGTGTGTGTATCTGTCTGTCTGTCTGGCCAGGATGTGTGAAGCAACCTGGAAGTGTGAAGCTACAGCATGAAGCTCATAGAAAGCGACTGTGTCGCCAAAGTGAAACCAAAACTTTCAAGGAGAGAAAATCTCGCTTAGCCGCTGATAGACAACGGAAGCAAGTACGTCGGCCAAACGAAACCAACGAGGAGCCACTAATACACAACCGATGCGATTGACTGATTGAAGTGCCAAGGTTTCTAGGAGTCCAGGCTTTTTTATAGTATGGGCTTATATACCTAGTGTTATATAAAATGATAATTAATACTTCCACCCCCTCCACCAAAAAACAAAACCAACCAACATGAGTTCCCTTTGAGCGGCTATATTTATTCTCATTTGAGCATTTTTAATTTTTACATAATCTAGTAGTGATGCCTTGTCCTTCCTTCCTTTGTAGCCAGTTCTGCCATTTTAGGCTATACAACCACTGTAATCTGATTTGAATTAAATGGGCTTGAAAATGGATGGTGTATTGGTTTCATATACCCCCTACTGGTCAAAATTTTAGAACATCCTCCTTTTTTACAGTTTTTATTGAACCTTAAGCAGTTTAAGTCCAGTGAATGATCCTGCATTTGCACAAAGGTACAGTAAATGCTAAACTGCCAGTGTTTAAAAAATGTAGGCAACTGATAAATAATATGATTTTCAGAGTTATACAGGAGGCCTTTTCAGGGAAAAAGTAACAGATTAACAATGTACAGCTTTTCTGCAGCAACGAAAGTTTATTAAACCTTGAAAGTTGATGCAAATGATTGCTACAGGTGTCCCAAATTTTGTTGATTATTTGCAAAACTTCTGTCTGTATAAAACCAGTGTTGGAGCAATGTGTGTTGCTACATTCTCTGAAACATCATTTTGACAATATTGAAATGAATATTCTTATTATGACCAAGAAACAACAGAAAGACCATCATAACCTTTACAATTGTAGGTCTTTTAGAGAAAGTGCCAACCCTAAATCTATAAGAGAATCAGAGGACAGGTTTCTGAGAGGTAATAATTTGCTTACTGTATGTACTGTATATTCAGTATATACTGTATATATTTAAGTATTTGCTAACCTTTGATGTATCTAGTGTATCCTTTTCGACTGATGGCATCAAATCAAAAGATAAAAGTAATGATCAGAATATACAGTAAGTAGGCGTTGATTTCCAATACAAGAAGCCTATACCATGTATCTGTCTTACTTATGCGTCTATAAATTGTATTACTTTTGGGTGCCTCCTCAAAAATCTAATTTTCTTGTCTAATTGACTTCCTAAGGAATTATAAATATTTCTTCTGACACTGCTAACTAGACACTAAATTGGATCTAATAATTGTTTTTTGGCCGATTGTAATTCACAACAGATTATTCAGATAATCACTTTTATAAAACAACTCAATGAAATATTTGACAGGTTACAGCATAACCAAGCAGACTATGTACTAGCTTCAATGGTTGGTGGTAGAACAGTATAAAAATGTAATTAAGAGCTGTTGATAAATCAAAATAAAAAGCCAGAAGTTGTAAACTTCAAGTCATGATTAAAGAAAATAAAGCTCAAGACATAAACCAAGAATCATAGTCAGAAAGCTGTGTGGGAATTTGTAGCATAACAAAATTAAACATGTAACAAGATTCAAATCAAGATATTAATCATTGTAAAGTAACTGAATATATTAACAAAAATTAATTATTTTTGTGAGTAGATGACCAGAAAGAGTATGCCATTGACATCTATACCACTGCAATTATAGTGTCACATGTCACCCTTGATCATCTTTCCTAGCAACTGTCCTTGATTAAATACTAAAATGGTGGTGCCCATATGAAAATAATAGAGCACTGCAGAAGAACATATTTTCAGCATTGTTGCCCTGTGGTATGGCTGGGAGCCACTACCAATGATTTATATATGCCATATTATATATATAATATACAACTATATTACACTTGTATAATTATTATATAATATACATTTCTTTAGAACTGTAATTCAGTACATCCAAAAATGTTCTTAATTGGAATGCACATTTTGAAAATAATATGCTTTTATTATGAGGACTTTTCCATAATCGTTAATAGACAAAAATATCTCAAAACTTTTGAGTTTATTATTCTTTTAACAGAAAATAGTTCAGCAAGCATTTTTGAACGACTGTAGGAAAATGTTTAGAAATTATACATAATTGGATATTTATGGATATATTTCAAGAATCAGTTCAGTTGTATTTACTGTATTTTATGTGGGGTGTTCCTGGTGTCCCAGAGGGGACTGGGCGGTCTCATGGTCTGGAATCCCTGCAGATTTTATTTTTTTTCTCCAGCCGTCTGGAGTTTTATTTTATTTATTTATTTTTTTTTTCTGTCCACCCTGGCCATCGGACCTTACTTATTCTATGTTAATTAATGTTGACTTATTTTATTTTCTTACTGTGTCTTTTACTTTTCTATTCTTCATTTTGTAAAGCACTTTGAGCTGCATTTTTTGTATGAAAATGTGCTATATAAATAAATGTTGTTGTTAACACATACTGCACTGCACAATTTCATACATTGTAGAATTCAAATATAGTAAATCTTTATATAGTTAGACAGAACTTTTTGTCATAGTAATAGACAATATTTTAAAAATGGTGTTTTACCAAAGAAATGAATTTAAACATGAGAGGTGAAGTTCATTAAAATATCTCATGCTTGGTAAGCCATTCACAGTTTTTAATTTTGTTTTATAAATGTCCCCCTTACATGCAATATTAGTTTCCTTTTATTATCTATTGTATCATCTACTGTATCACCTCTTGGTTACCAAGGGAACTGTTACTAAGGTACATTATATATTCTTTACACAATTTTTATTTTTCACGAAGGCCATCATCCTACAGCAAAAGCATATGAATTATTATTCAAGTATAAGGTAGCCAAGGCGGTCGGGGAGACAGAAATGTCTTGATTGGCTCATCTTTATTTCATTCAGAGTTGTCGCAGGCATACAGAGTACTGCTTACATTGCCACTTAGAAACTGACAGCATCAGTAATGAAAGGTACACTGTCATCTTTTCTTAGGTTGTTTTGTAATCTGCTTTGTTTTTCATCTTTTTCAAACCTTCTTTTGATGAGAATATTAACTCTGCATGGCTCTGTTTTTGAGTCTAATTGTTTGGTACATGTGTCAGATAAATTAATGCAACTTGTATTTTGGGTTGGGGTGCTGTACTTTTAAGATGCATTGCAATTTTTTGTCATCTTTATCTAAATATGATCTGTTCTCTTACCATGGTAGCATAGAAACAATAGTGGTGGGGATGGGAAGAATGGATATCTTACATAACTAATCTAATTCCATTCCAACTGCAATGCATAGGGACCTTGAAGTGTAAAATGTTTTGCAATTAGCACAGCAAAACACATCATAAAGTAATACCTTTTTAATAGTACAGTGTAATTTCTTAGTAACTGTTTTTTTCTGTCATATTCCACAAGCATTTATGGTAGGTTGAACTGGTGGCCTTAATGTTGCAGAAGTATACCCTGGTGTCCCGTCCAAGGATGAGTTTTGCCTTGCACTTACTCCTGCGGATATAGGGTTCAGCTTATTAATACCCTAAAGTTCAAATTAATGTATTCTGTAAATTGCGGGATGCAATTTTAAGATTAAATCACTTACAGGTTTTAGTTTTAAGAACAGATTTCATCATGATTATGTCGTCACTTTAATGTTCTAGTGTGGCCCGCTCATAGAGATACTTAAACATACACCATAAGGTCTCCACCACTGTTTCACTGTCCAATAGTCCTCCTTTTGAGGCCTACAAAATTGGCCAGACTGGGAATATAAAAATCCTGAAATTGTTTGGATTTTGTTTTGAATGTATATAAGTAACCATAGGCCTACATATTTCTTTCAGTCTATGCACTAACAATATATATTTTGAACTTGAGCACATGGTAGCTTGGTGCTGTGCATGCTGCATACAGTTGACATCTACAAGGACAGGACAGAACCACAGATTATAAGTACAAAAGATAACCGAACAAAAAAATGTAAAATAGCAGTCAGGTTAAAAAATGAATACCTGTATTTCTGAACTGGGAACAACAAGTGGGAAGATGCACTGTCTGTAGAGCTGCTGTGTAAGTAAGTGTCAGGAGCAAATAAAGACTCTAGTGACTCCACAAACCTCAAAACTGTTAAGAAAGAGAGCACACCAGTAAAACTGACAGCCTATTTTGTAAGGCCAGGTAAAACAACAAAAAATTCATGAATATTATTGTTTTCATTTTTCCTCACAAATTTTAAGATATTTGATGTCTAAAGAAAAGAAACAAGCTAAAATAGATATAAATGTTGTTTTTTTTTCTCCTTTTTGGCACTGTTTACAAACTTGTACTAATACGTTTATTAAAACCTAAGAAGTTTAAACTAATTGAAATTCTGATTAGAAAAAAATAATTGAGATTTATTACTTTGGAGGCATTTGTTGACTGTTGATTTTTCAGTTCTCTTTTTAATTTTGAAAACCAAGAATTATCATCCTAATATAAACCAGAATCACTCTTAAGCTTAAAGATTCTCTTGTAGCCCATATACTCCAAACATTTGAAGGATATTCCTGTAAGAAAAATTGTATGGCTGAAGGGACTTAGAAAAATAATTAATCAAATTGTATTTTACTTAATTGGTACCAGAAGTAAAAGATTGCCTGCAACCTTGATAAACTGTGTACACAGTGCTGGCTCATTTAAAGGTTACAATGCAGGGGTTACGTATAATTCTGATTGATGAAGTAGCTAAATTATGCTTTATTACAGAATATGTTATACTTATTAGTTACTCATTTCAGTATATGGAAGTGTGGAGCAACTGTATAACTTCATTGTATTTAGCCTCTTAATGAGAGGTTGATGGAGGCTAGCATAGACACTTTTTTGGATGTCAGCAAAGTATTTCAAATTACAACATGTAAGCATCATATGAGGTGTAAACACAAGCCACACAATATACCATACAGGTATAGTAAATAAAATCAATTTTTCCACTTTAGGCCTATACTGCCATATCTCATGGAGAGCCAGTTGGCATGCTTCCATTTCTCACAATTTCTGCTTTACATTCTCCAAAATTCATATTTTGGGGCATCCTTCTTCCAATCTGGCATGAACACAATAAGAGGACAATGTCTGTTTTGCAGGGAGAATTAGAAAAACATAATGATATGTTTTGAAATGTTTATGTACGCTATTATGTGAATATTCAAGTGAGCATCCCTTTATCATATTACCAGATTACCTTTGACACACACCTTACATGAAAGATACCATCTAACCTGGTAGGTTATTTTCTAGCTGGAACAGGAAGAAATGCCAGAACTAACTATGCAACGGTTACTTGTAATCTCTTAACTGTCTCTATGTGTGTTTTCACCCCTCATGTTTGATACTAGGGACCTCTATGTCGGGCTGCTTCACTGACTGCGCATTGTGAGATGGTGTCTCAAACATGGTGAAAGGGGTCTTCCAACAGACTCACAAAAGCAGGCTACGACATTCATTGTCCTACCCACCCAAGTGGCAAGTCCCCTATCTGCATCCCACAGGCCATGCCACGTACAGGTCTAACAATGGGGGGCTTGCTTTAAATGTTCAGAATAGGATTGAAAGAGAGTTCCAAAACATAACTCAAAAATGCCTCACAAGGGAGAGAACAGTCAAACAAGTCAAGCAAATTGTCTTTATAAATAAAGAATTTATTTAACAGAAGGGAAAACAAGGACAAATGCTCCAAAGAGCATAAAAGAATTTATCTAAAAAGCAATCCAATGAACAAGTCCCAAAACACTATCCAAAGTTAGAATCCAACTAGTGGAACATGTGAATCTCCTATTTTAGAGTTATTGTAAAGTGCGGTGTACACATTAAAATGAAGTATACAGTTGACCAAGTTAATAATGGTGAGGCAAATGTCACCGTGTAGATGATGTTACATATAACAATTTGATTAAACACAACTGATTATAAGAGAAAAAAGTGTAGTGTAAGATAAAAGCAGTAATCTAGAGAGGGAATTAAATTGTTATCACAAAGTGGCTGAGGAAAGAATAAACATTGGAGCTGCTATCTATGTTAACATCATACCTTTGCTGACACTTGTATTGAAACTGAGCATTGTCCACTACAGAGGGTGTTGGGAATTGTAGTCCTCATGTCAGGATCACCACAAGGTTGGAGAAGAAATGTATATATGGGGGCAGGGGGTTTTCCTGTCACTCTTGCAGAGGTTTGGTCCGTACTAGTAATGCTGTGTGTACACTGCATGCCCATGCCACTGTTTTACTCGCACATGCCCATGCATTTCCTGTCATGGGATGCACACTCCTGCATCTTCAGTTCCTGTGAGCTGGACTCATACCCAGATTTATGGGCCGCCATTAGCCAGATGCTATAGTGATGTGTTGTGTTGCATGTGTGACATCATAAGGTGCTAATGATTTAAGCACATTTATGTTAGGTAGAATGCTTAGTGGAGAATGGGTGGTCTTCTGGACTTGGAACCCCTCCACATTTTGGGTTTTTTTTCCCCCAACTTAACTGGAGTTTTTAAACATTTGATCATATTATCATACTCATCTGTAGAGGCTTACAATATATTGTATATGGGGCTACTTTTCTGCTAATTTTATATCTTTGTTTAATAAGCTTGTATGGAGTTTTTTATTTTTATCTATTTATTTTTTCTTTTTTACTTATTTATTATTATGCCTACCTAATCTTATTTGTTTTTTCTTTTCTTGTAAATTTCTCTTTGACATCCTGTAAAGTATTATGAACTAAATTATTTGTATTAAAATGTGCTATGGAAACTAATTTTGTTATTGTTGTGGATTAAGTCCAAGATTAAGGTTCAAAGGCTAGAGGTGCATGAGTTTTTGTATGATTGACAGAAAACTCTTACTCTTGTTATACTGTATATATCGATAAACAGGCAAAAAAATCCAGAAACTAGCAAAACAAGAAATAGCAATACTTGCTTTTAAACTTCCATACAAACTCAATTCTTGACTGCTGATCCTTACATCTGGGTGAAAATATAAAACCAGAAGGAGGCACAGTAGCTTTGATGTCAGGGTGTACAAAAAACACTATTAAATTAAATAGTAATTAAAATGCATGTAAAAGCAGACAATAACTTCGAGTAATGTTAGCATTTACTCCCCCGGATGGAATTGAAGAGTCGCATAGTGTGGGGGAGGAACGATCTCTTCAGTCTGTCAGTGGAGCAGGACAGTGACAAAAGTCTGTCACTGAGGCCACTCCTCTGCCTGGAAATGACACTGTTCAGTGGATGCAGTGGATTCTTCATGATTGACAGGAGTTTGCTTAGTGCCTGTCGCTCTGCCACAGATGTTAAACTGTCCAACTTTACTCCGACAATAGAGCCTGCCTTCTTAACAAGTTTGTCCAGGCGTGAGGCGTCTTTCGTCTTTATGCTGCCTCCCCAGCACACCACCGCATAGAAGAGGGCACTTGCAACAACCGTCTGGTAGAACATCTGCAGCATCTTATTGCAGATGTTGAAGGACGCCAAATTTCTAAGAAAGTATAGTCGACTCTGACCTTTCTTACATAGAGCATCAGTATTGGCAGTCCAGTCCAATTTGTCATCTAGCTGCACTCCCAGATATTTATAGGTCTGCATCCTCTGCACAGTCACATCTGATGATCACAGGGCCCATGAGGGGCCTAGGCCTCCTAAAATCCACCACCATCTCCTTGGTCTTGCTGATGTTAAGGTGTAAGTGGTTTGAGTCGCACCATTTAACAAAGTCTGATTAGCTTCCTGTACTCCACCTCCTGCCCACTCCTGATGCAGTCCACAATAGCAGTGTCCTCAGCGAACTTTTGCACGTGGCAGGACTCAGTGTCATATTGGAAGTCTGATGTATATAGATTGAACAGGACCGGAGAAAGTACAGTCCCCTGCGGTGCCCCTGTATTGCTAAACACAATGTCAGACCTGCAGTTCACAAGACGCACATATTGAGGTCTGTCTGTAAGAGAGTCCACGATCCATGCCACCAGGTGTGAGTCTACTCCCATCTCAGTCAGCTTGTCTCTAAGGAGCAGAGGTTGGATGGTGTTGAAGGCTCTAGAGAAGTCCAAAAACATAATTCTTACAGCACCACTGCCTCTGTCCAAGTGGGAGAGGGATCGGTGTAGCATATAGATGATGGCATCCTCCGCTCCCACCTTCTCCTGGTATGCAAACTGCAGAGGGTCGAGGGCGTGGCGGACCTGTGGCCTCAGGTGGTGAAGCAGCAGCTGCTCCATGGTCTTCATCAGATATGACATCAGAGCAACAGGCCAGAAGTCATTCAGCTCACTAGGACGTGATATCTTTGGGACTGGGGTGATACAAGATGTTTTCCAAAGCCTTGGGACTCTCCCCTGTTCCAGGCTCAGGTTGAAGATGCGCTGTAGAGACCTCCCCAGTTCCAACGCACAGGCCTTCAGCAGTCATGGCGATACACCATCTGGACCTGCTGCTTTGCTGGCACGAAGTCTTCTCAGCTGTGAAAAGGGAAAAACATCCAGTATGCGGCAGTCCTGTGAGCGAAAATGCCTTGTTGATGCTAGAGGACACAGTAGAATGGGCCGACTGATTCAAGCTGATAGAAGAGCAACTTTGACTGAAATAACCACTCGTTACAACCGAGGTATGCAGCAAAGCATTTGTGAAGCCACAACACGCACAACCTTGAGGCAGATGGGCTACAACAGCAGAAGACACCTCCGGGTACCACTCATCTCCACTACAAATAGGAAAAAGAGGCTACAATTTGCACAAGCTCACCAAAATTGGACAGTTGAAGACTGGAAAAATGTTGCCTGGTCTGATGAGTCTCGATTTCTGTTGAGACATTCAAATGGTAGAGTCAGAATTTGGCGTAAACAGAATGAGAACATGGATCCATCATGCCTTGTTACCACTGTGCAGGATGGTGGTGGTGGTGTAATGGTGTGGGGGATGTTTTCTTGGCACACTTTAGGCCCCTTAGTGCCAACTGGGCATCGTTTAAATGCCACGGGCTACCTGTGCATTGTTTCTGACCATGTCCATTCCTTCATGGCCACCATGTACCCATCCTCTGATGGCTACTTCCAGCAGGATAATGCACCATGTCACAAAGCTCGAATAATTTCAAATTGGTTTCTTGAACATGACAATGAGTTCACTGTACTAAAATGGCCCCCACAGTCACCAGATCTCAACCCAATAGAGCATCTTTGGGATGTGGTGGAACGGGAGCTTCGTGCCCTGGATGTGCATCCCACAAATCTCCATCAACTGCAAGATGCTATCCTATCAATATGGGCCAACATTTCTGAAGAATGCTTTCAGCACCTTGTTGAATCAATGCCACGTAGAATTAAGGCAGTTCTGAAGGCGAAAGGGGGTCAAACACCGTATTAGTATGGTGTTCCTAATAATCCTTTAGGTGAGTGTATATAGTGAGAGAGAGCACTCCCTGAAAGTGTCAGTTTTTTATAAACCCGTCCCTTCTTAACCAAACAACATTGTGCATATTCTCATCTCTACTAGCAGGATGTGCTGAAATTTTATGTTTAACCAAAGCACATTGAAAGTATATATAGTAAAGGAACCAGAAAATATTACAGGACATCATTAAGCATTAAAATCTCAAGTTATTTTCTAAACTAAGTGAAATATTCCAGAATCTCATTTTGTGTTCTGCACTCCAGCTTGACAAAACTTTAGCATCAAGGCCTATCACCTGACAACTGTCAGCTGAAAAGTTTAAAGTATTCCCTGTACAAATTCCTTAAGTAGTATATACTAGTGAGAAAATTTAGTTGCTTATTGGTTTTGAACTGGGTCTTTCCTCATCTCTCCCATATCTCCCAAGTGAAGGTGAATGTTGCATTTGAGTTTTGTTATGCTGAGAAGCTTGCATCCATTTTAAACTCCATCTTTTGTTCACTTCAGTGGAATTTTTAGTGAGGGAAATGTCTCATAAAGAATTGGAGCAATAAGGACACACTGGCCTTTATTGACACCTGATGTCTCCAGACCTCTTAACACTCATAACCTCCTAAAAAGAAGGTTCCCTCGACTGCTCCTGTGCTTTTAGTTCTTTCCTGTAAGTAGCAAGGCCCATATCCTGTAGCATCTTCCTGGGAATTGCTGTTCCCATGTGTCAGCTGAGAAGGTTATATTCTTGTCCTTTCTGCAAACGTCTCTTTAGACTGGCATTTACTTCAGCTTTTTCTGCTCTGCCTATAAATTCTGAATTCACCTTTGGTGAATTTTAATATTGTGGTAGACTGGACACTCAAACCCCTCATTGGCTTATTTGCTGTTTGCTGTAATTTTACTTTCAGATCTCAACTTAGACTGAATAAGCTCAAGTGTGAATGGCAAAAAATGAATGGCTCCTGCGCAGGGATCCTTATATACAACCATGTCTGTTAATTATCTTTGAATGTTAACACTTTCCAAAAATCTTCAATAATAAAATATATGAGTCAAACATAGTGTAGGCCTTTCTGAAACTCTATGAAAAAGAAAATACAATGTTGCAGAATCATTTATAATCTAGTGAGCAACCTGTCTAATTAAACAATGAGTTCATTGAGAAATGAAAATTACCTCTGAAAAAAAGGCCATCAGCCCTCAGATTTACACTCAGATGTGGTGCCCTGGAACCCCCTATCACAAGGCAACATGTGTAGCCCTCTCATGACGGTGAAGGAGGATGTGACCTCATGACTGTAAACTGAATGCAGATGTGTATATCATGCTACTGATATAGGAAAATCTGCACTGCAATCTTAAGATAATAGAATGGTTTAATTCTGAAACACCTTCGACAAAATACACAATTATGGATTAAGCTCGATTAAAGCAGTTCTAACAGTATTTACGAGTATTTCTGCCATGTCTATTTCTATTTCTTTTTTTTTTTCTCCGATTTTAGAAACAAGATGATGCGTTCTATTAGGTTTCAAATCTTTTGGGGCAGAAAGTAATTAAAGCAATCAAGATTAAGCAGTTTGATAGTGCTGTTAAAATAATAAAAAAAAGAATTTAAGGTAGAATTAACATCCACTTGGCTGCTAAGCTGAAAATATTCTCTAAGACTTGTACCTCTGGTGAATTCACATAAACAATAACCTATCACTTGGGAGCTGCTGTTGTTTATCATTTTTATTGCTATTCTCTTGAACTCTAGAGAACAAAATTGCACAGTATTATACATATTATTTCTGCTTGTTTATATATCTGCCGCATATAGAAAGAACACATATTGAACCCATTCAGGCTGAAGGTCATATTAATATTCTTGACAAATGTACCTTTATCCAGCACAGTCTGACTGTGCCATGCACAAGCCGTTGCTCTCTTTTTATTTCCTCATACTAATTTTATTAGCTGGAACATGGAGATGTGTTACTAGCTGCACAAATGGTGTTCCACTGCCTTCAGTTGAAACCAACACCCGTTGTAACTTTACCTGAGTTGTTATTCACAAAGTGGGTTCAAATCTACTGCTTTTGGGGTTTTCACTGCTAACATCAGCAAAGCTCTGCTATTCAATGAGCTCCAGGCTTCATTAGACTAATGTTCTTTTCTTCATAGCTGTTAGCTTTCTTTCAAAGTGTAGTGTAAGGGTGACATGCTGAAGTGTACATTATTTCTTTCTGTAGGCGTTTTTATTCAAGAATTTATTTGTTAAATGAAATCATTCAGTTCACACCTTGTTTTGTTGCAGTTTTTCCTTCTTCTGAAATTAGATTAGGGAGCAACAATACAACAGACCAGTCAAGTATAAAACTTGTTGGTTGCTGTATTGTCATAAACCCAAATGTGTTTTTTAAGTTATGGTCGTTTTAAGAGGAAACTGGGAAGGATCAAACCTTCCATAAATACATCTATCAATCCATGTTTCTAACCTGCTTATCCAGTTTAGGTTTGCAAGGAGCCAGAGCCAATCCCGACAGCATTGGGAACAATGCAGAGACTCACTCTGAATGCTGTGCCAGGGCACACTAACACACACTCTTATGTGCTCATATGAGGCCAGTTCAGAGTCACTAATTATCCTCTAACATTTACATTTTAGAGCTGTCAGAAGAAAACCAGAGTACCTGGACAAAATCTATCAAAGACAAAGGGAGAATATGCAAACTCCACATAGCTAAGGACTGAGCCAGGATTCAAACGCAGTGCTCTGGAGCCGTAAAGCAGTAGAGCTAACCAAAGCCCCACTGTGGCATGCTGCCCTTAAATGAATATAATACTGTAGAGTAAACAAAAAATAATTTTATTAGACCACAGTTTTAAAGTGAATAGCTGACTGCATTGTTGGTCCTGTATCAATACTTCTGGCTAAATTCCATAAACAAACTCAGAAATGAACAGTTTGTGCAGGCTTACAACATGGAACTAAATTTAGTAATGTGTAGAGTGAGCCAAAGAACAATGACAGGACACTGTAACGCATTATAAGAAAAAATTAAAGAAACTAAATAAAAGCAGCACTGGCAACATGGTGGTGAAGTATGTAGCACTACTGTCTCACTGATCCAGTGTCTTGAGTTTGTACAAATTCAGTGCATATACATGGGTTTCCCTGCAGGTTTTCTTACTATATCACCAATTGTGTCCACATTAGGTTGATTGGAGAGTCCAAACTGGACCTCTGTTAAGTGTACATAAGAGATCAATTGGTGCCTTGTCTTAGGTTGATTCAGATTTGCACCCAGTGTTACCATGATGGTCTGTAGTGCCAAGTGACCCTGAATTGTATTAAAACATGTTTGAGAATGTATATATTTATACAGCACATGCAATATGTAGAGTGCATTACATATACTGTATACGGTACAGAATATCTTTCCCCGGTCTAGATGGGCGCACTGATTAGGTCTAGAGAACTGGCTTCAAATCTCAGTCTATGCATTGTTCAGAGTTGTAATGCTCATCTTTTGTTCATTCTGGGGTTTTCTCTTTAGAAGTCAATACATCTTAATGATGTAAGTGCTAAGTTGGTCTACATTGACTCTTTGTGCCCGAGTGTAAATCTGTGAACCTATCAATGGGCTTCTGTCTAATTCAGAGATGCTCACTATGTATGATCTGTAGGGATAGTTTTCCACTCTCTGACAACATAAGAGCTCTTAGAAAATCGGTGGATGTTCTCTTTCATTGCAGTCATTATCTTGCCTTCTGTGCCACTTATTGCTATACCAGTTCTTTCTCATACCTCACTTTTTTCAAGTACTTTTATCCCCATACAACTTTCTCTTCATCCTTCTGCTTTTGATTTTACTGTTACTTGAAGAGCCGGGCTATTTTTGCAGGCATTTGGATCATTTCACAAGACATCTCAGATGACGGCAGATAGTCATACCATGGTGTCATCTAACAGCTGCTAAGCAAACTGCGCCAACAATTATTGTTTACATCATGTAAACAGCTAGATGTCTGGGACCACCCCCATTGAGACTGTCTGCAAACACTGAGGGAATTTAAAAATACTGATCAAATTGCTGAGACGTCTTTGCACAGTGCAAGGAAATTCATGGGAACACACAGAATACAAGAAGATCCAGTGGAAAATTCTAAAGGCAGGAATCGGACTGTGTCCCTCTCTGCTGGCCCATAATTTTAATTACAACTGATTACTTTGCAGTATTTATGGTGAGACAAGATGCATTAACATGTTTCATTTCTGGAGGTAATATCAATATTGAAAGAAAAATGTGTACTGTATGGACCTGTTTGGCACACATCCATTGCATACTATGATGTTCTCTTTTTATCCATGGTGGGAAATGTGATCTGATGCCTGCTGGTTCACAATCTGTAATTAAAGTTAATTAGTGTCTTAACTTTTTGATGCTGAAGCTGTCAATGAGCTGGGCTGCAGAGTCACAGAATTTTGGATCAGCTGTATGGTGTCTGTGATCTGAAACTGGGAAAATGCTTTCTGACCATTCATGAGGGGCACTGTGCGTGTGAGTTGTCTTCTGTCTAACAGACTCTACTCCTTTGCCCTGTTCTTCAGTACTGCCTGTCTGAGCTTTCAGGTGATGTTATTAACTCTGTGTTGCTGTTGACGTCACATGTATATTTTTTTTTTCATATTTAATTGTGTACACAACAATATCATGTTTCTGTCAGTCCTTGAAAGTGTATAATGAGTGATCCTGTTAACCGTGAAAGCTTTGTTTCCCAAGTCTCTCTTTAATAAACAAGGCTTCATGTAGCCATTGGAGAGCAGTTCTAAATACCGTAATGAACTTTAGTACACATTTTACTTGCTGTGTAACCAGCATGCAAATTAATTATAATTACTTTTAAAGGCATTTTTCTAATTCTATTTAAAAATATGCTATTATTTTCAAAATTGCAGTGAGATCTTCTGAATAAGGGGCCTCTAATCCCTTTACCTAGTATGAGCCGATTATCTTTTATTTTTGTCCAAGAAAATTTTACCTCACTAAACTTGCGTGAGCTATCTGTATTTACTGATAGGCTTCGCAGTTTGCTAAGTCTAACCATTTTTTTTGCTGTTCTTCCTCCCAGCTCCACATTTTATAATAATAAATGTATAGACGTAAATATGTAAACCCTTTAAAGCATCCCAAAAGGGAATTAGTGTAATGTGCAGTATATTTGTAAAATCCATCTGCCCATCCATTTTCTAAATAAGACCTGACCATTTACAGGGTCATGGAGAGCTTCAGCCCTGACCCTGCATGAGCAAGTGTTTGGTGATGTATAATTGTATTAGTGTGCTCAAACACACACCCAAACTCATTCATACCTGGCTGATTTTGAGTTGCTGCACAAATCAGCATGTGAATTTTCGGGATTTAGGAAAACACTTGAGTCCCCAAAGAAAACCTACATGCGTGTGAAATCTCCTCATAGGGTTCAGGCTGGGACAGGAGTGTAGTTGGGTGGGTAAGAAAGGAAGTGGCACTAATAATAATAATAATTATAATTAATTATATATATGGTGCTTTTTCTACCTATTTAAACCATTTTACATAGACAGAGGGGAGCCACTTCAACCACCACCACCAATGTGTGGCATCCACTTGTACTATATACAGTGGTAGTCATTTTGTGCCAGTACATTCACTTCACATTAGCTTTGTCACACACATGTACATGGGAGGCAGTCTAAGGGCTTAACTGTGGCTAAGATGCAGAGTCAAGGGTTGATGAATCGTGCTAATGCCTTTTCTCCCTCTTACACAGACAACCAGAAGAAAAGCCCAAATAGGACTCCACCTCCTTCCACCTCTAAACCACACCCTCCTGCAGACCTCGCTTCATCTAAGAACCCGCCTCTTCCTGTCCTGCACTCCATTCTACACTTTAGTCTCTGTTTGACTCAGTCTTTGATGAACACTCGTTTTGCTCATTTGCCTTTTCTTGGTGTTATTGAAATATATGAGGTGTATTCCTAAATCTTTATATTTGTTTCTGTCTTCTTTACAGCTATTATGTAGAGAAGGACTGAAAGAGATTGTTAGCCAACAAGAGACAGGGGTTGATTAGAGGACTAGAATGACAAGGCTGAGTTGAGCAATTTAACCAGGACATCAAGAAAACACTCTTAATCATATAAAAAATGCCCAGTGTACTTTTATGACCGCAAAGTGTCAGGACCTCAGTTTTACATCTCATCTGAAGGTTGATGCTATTTTTACCTCACAGGGTCCCCATCACTGCATTGAGGCATTGGGATCCAAACACAGACTGTAGGGTAAGCACCCCCTGATGGCAACATCAACTTTTTTGTTTTCCTGGGTGGTCTCCCATCCAAGTGCTAATAGATAAACATGAATTATTTATTGTTTGTGTTGTTATTAATTTTTGAATTTTATCCAGCTGAAGTTAAATAAAAATTAACATCTTTTGAAATGCATTTTTTTCATTACAAAAATAATAACTTCTCAAACGGAAAGACCATTGAATTTATTCAGCCTTTAAAAGTCCTTGTCATGAAGCATAATGAAACTTTGGCATTTACAGTTGTGTGATATTCAGCTTGGTTTATTATTTTTTTTCCCACATTTCTAAAACAGTCGCCATTCAGGGCTTGAAAACAAAAGAATCCATTAAAGGTGCAACATAATCCTTTGACGAGAAGGCACAGAAATGGCATTGTCTAGTGAACAATGCATGCTGCTACTGTCATTTCAACACCTAATGGTAAATGAATACTTATCAGCTCCCCAAAATTGTCTTACATTTATATCTTGCTCTGTCTAAACACCCAGCGTCAGACGTTGTCATTTCCATTATCAGAAAGCAAGATGTAATATAAACTGCTATTTTTGCATGTAACTGCTCAGTGGTGTTTCCTGTTACAAGTACAGCAAGGAAATTAAATGGTTTGCACCTAAGTAGTAGAGATTTGATGCACTAGTTGATTAAATTAAATTGTTTAAATTACTAACAGAATGAAGAAAGCAAACTCTGAAAAGCATGGCAGAATAAACACAAGGAGTTTCTTGCTGCCGTTTTATTAGTAACCACAATCATGTCATGTGATTAAACGTCCCGCACCCCAGAATGTTTTTTTATTTTAATTTATTTCTTGCTTTACTTAGTTTTTTCTTCATTTTAACTACTAATGTTGATTCTCTGTTCTGAGTTGCTTCAGAGTGTTTCTTAGCTTAATAGATTGACTTGAAAACCACAAAGTAACAAATTCAGATCTCACCACTGGTAAAATGTATGACAGAGATGCTTAATCTGCCTGGTTATCCATCCATTTTCTGAACCTCCATAATTCATTAATTCATTCATTCACAAGGTGCTGGGGACCTCAAAGGTATTACTGTATTGCTTTCAAAGGTATTGGGCAAAATGCAGTAACCAGCTTTGGATGAGCATCCAGTCACTTTGGAAATATTAATCTACTTATTCAACCTAACCTGCACATTTTTAAGATGTGATATAAAAAGAAAGTTCAAATAATGTAATGAATCATGCTACAATAACAGAAGTGAAAATCATTATCTGAGCCACAAACTAATGTATCCACATAATTTCAGGTTAAGGATGGTAAGTAACCAGAGCCCACTTTTAACAAAGTACATCACAGTTAACATACAGTAGATGTATTCTAGAAAAATACAATGTTAAAAACGGAAATAAAATTTAACTCGAAGTTTAAGCCACAAGTTATTCTTAGATCCAGATCTTTAACCACAAAGCTAGAAATGTCCTTTTTTAGCATTCTTCTGTTGAAATCGATGATAGACATAACTGTTTTGATAATGATTTTGAAATGATTAAACATGGATTAAAACACATTTTAGAGCGTGTATTTTAGGTAACATCCATCTGAATATGTGAATTCTTTCTTAATTACATTTGAATTGCAAACTCTTTTAATGTAATAGTGCTACTTTTGTTTGTTTTTGCACTAGTTCCTCTGTCAGTTGGTGCTTCTGCAGTAGTGATGGCTGACAATTAAACAATCTCGCTCATGACAGATGTTAAGGGCAATTATAGAAAGCACTTGGAATTGATCAAAAACAAAAGAGCATAATGAAGTAATGATATAAACAGATAAGCATGTGAGAAAAATGAAAGAGATTAACCACAACTGCATGTGGAGAATGTTAATAGGAACAGGCACAGTGCTAAAATGAGCATTATTCAGACATGTGTGCGTCTTCCATCTTATATACTGTATGCCAGGATCCTGTCTTCTCACTATTTGACCAAGGGAACATGATATACTTGAAAGACAGTCTGAAGTATCCTTCTGGGAATGAACATTTCACCTTTTCCTTTCACCTGCTAGCTATGGCAAGACAACACACTTACCCGTTAGGCTTTGTTCCTCCTCACAGACAGCATATTATATGCATCTATTTGTGTAGATTTTGCTAAAGTAGGAGACACTGCACAGCATGAAATCCGTGAAGCCCGTTCTCTAGAATAATGCAGTTGTTCTATTTCTCTTTAAAGCATCTGTGTGCTTTTTTGGTCCTTTGTTTCTTTCTTGTATTTTAAGTCACGAGCCATTCTCAATATTTTATTCCAGCACAGACAACCAAAGTCTTGCTAGAAAGCTCTAATTGAGTGGATTTTCATAAAGGAGCCTATTACTGTATCAGCATTTGAAAAAGTCTATATAAATTTGTAAAGGATTAATTTTATATTACCAGTCACGGATTGCTCTAACACAAATGCTAATTTTAATGCTTGAGCTAGTTTTAAATGGCTGTGAATGCGTTAGGGTACAGTGGCTTTCACCTTAATCACAAGCGCCTGCCATAATCCCATTGTTGTGAATGTATTTCAGCATGGCTGGGTGAGCAAGATGAAAAACAAAGGGGGCTATCTGCAAAATTTATAACTGCCATGGCTAAAGCCCAATTCTATTTCTTTTTTTTTTTTGGAGTCAGCATTAATCATTAAAATAGTATAATTTACATTAAATTCTGTTATAGTCTTAGATTATAGATTATTTTTTATTGGAAAATTTAGTTTTTATTAAAATGGTATGACGTAAGTGGCAAGGGATAAATTAATTTTATTAAAACTCAAATATTCCTTGATAACCAAATGTATGAAGAAGAACTTTTGTGAAATTGCAAAAAAAAGTTGCATTTCTACACAAAATCCATTTTTTAATCAGTTCCTGAGATACTCCTATCGATGTAGTGGAATCTCATATATAAAACATAAAAAATTATCAACTAGACAAGGCAAACTGCATTATTTGAGATAAGAATTACAGAATTTAAATGATAACTGTAGTATAATCTCCATTTCGTCAAAGGACAGCAATAAGAAATATTTCAACAAATTGCTGGAAGCCTGAACCGTGATCTGTCACCTCTGCATTTGGGTGATAAGCAACCACAAGTCCCAGCTTTTTTGCCAACATATTTAGATCAGTTTGCTATGTTCTAGCAGTCAATTGGCCCCAAAAATTATGTCCTGTTGTAGTTTTTCTTTACGTTACCCTCATTAAAGCTCTTTTCAAAAACCAAATTAAATAACAGATTATCCCATTACCCTACATTTTATGGTCTTTGTTATTAATAGCTTTACAAGAAAGGGAAGAAGTGGCCTATCCCATTGTAATTTCATGTTTCATTTAGATGCACTTTACTACTTAAAAACACCACTTTCGGATACTTGCTAGGAGAGTTTTATCCGTTTATTGTTAAAATCTGTCCTGTATTCTGTTAAATATTTACTTTTGAGAACCACTGGAGATCTGTTTCTGTTTTTTTCCAGCATTGGCATCATCCTAAGGTTATTTTTTTTTCCCTGTTGTCCCTAAGCTTTTCACTACTCTGATTTTCTGTGTGTAATGAATTTGCCTTTCCTTTTCTGGTCTGTTTTCTGAACCTTGAAATACAATTAAAAGCATATATAATAACCTTGCCAAATATGAATTGATAGATAATAAGCTGCATGTGTGATTGGTAGATACATAAAATAGATTGTTCATCACAGTATGTGGAGTATGCAAATTAACTGGTATGGTGAAGTCTGATTACAAATTTATAAAGCTTTTTGCAAACATCTTTTTGATTAATACCTTTACTGTAATAATTGATCAACAATGATTAATGTAAATGGATAACTGATTAATTGACAAATATAAATGTCTAATAAACTGCATCTGGCTTTTTCTAAATAATTATACATTATTGTTAAATACAATGTATGCAAAAGACAGGAATAGACATTTTTAAACATAGATGCATACAATGGATTCAGAAAGTATTCAGACCCCTTCACTCTCTGCACAATTTACTGTGTTACAAATATAATTTTAAATGAATAATTTTGACATTTTTCCCATCAATCTATACTCATTAATCCATGTGAAAACATGTTTTCAGAAAGTGTTGCAACTTTATTAGAAATCAAAAGCTGAAATCTCTCACTTATGTTAATATTCAGTGTGCAAAGGTGTATCCCGTTTGCTTGACTTATTCTTGAGATAATTCCTTGGACATAGTTTAGAAACACACACACACACACACCTGTGCATACAAAGTCCCACAACTCATGCTGCATGTCAAGGACAAAAACAAATCCATGAAATTCAAGGAAATCTCTAGAGCTTTGAGTTTTTCCAGGAGGACAGTGGCCTTTGTAATTGTGTAACGGAAGAAGTTTGGATCCACCAGATAATAAGGTAATAAGGTCCTTGGTCAGGAAGGCGACCACCAACCCAATGGTCATTATAACAGAGCTTCAGAAGTTCTCTGCAGAGATGGAAGAACTTTTTGAAAGGATAAGGATCTCAGAAGCACCCCATCAATCAGGAATTTATGGTAGAGTTGCAAGACGAAAGCCACTCTTAAGTTAAAAGAAAGTGACAAAAACTCTGAGAGCATGAGAAAAACAATTCTGTAGTCTGATGAGACAAAAATTGACTTGTTTCAAATGAACACCAAGCACCATATCTGGTGAACACCAGACACTGGTTATCACCTGCCTAACACCATCCTTGCCGTGATGCATGATGGTACAGCATCATGGTGTTGGGGTGCTTCTCAGCAGCAGGGACAGGGAGACTGATCAGAATTGAGGGAAGGATGAATTCACGCAAACACAGAGAGGTCCTTGAAGAAAATCTTCTTGATAGTGCATGCATCATCAGACTGGGGTGACAGTTCACGTTTCAGCATGGTAATGACCTGACGCACACAGCTAAGATAACACTGGACAAATCTCTGACTGTCCTGAGTGGCCCAACCATGGCCCAGCGTTAAGCCCCAGAGAACATGTGTGGAGAGACCTGAAGATGACAGTTTAAAGAAGCTTTCCATTCAATGTAATGGAGCTTGAGAGGATGTGTCATGAAAAAATGGGATAAACTGTCCAAATCCAGGTGTCCAAAGCTTGTCCGTAACGTAATCAAAGTTATAATTGCTGCCACAAAGGATCTTCTAGAATCTACTTAGTGTAGGGTCAGACTATTTATTTGAATGAGAGTTTTAAATTTTTGATTTTTTTTATACATTTGAAAACCTTTCTGTAAACATTGGATATTGAGTGTAGATTGATGGGCAAATATTGCAAATGTATTCATTTATAGTTAAACCTACAACACAGTAAAGGACGCAGAAAGTGAAGTTGTCTAATTTTTTTTTCTAAATCCACTTAGCTGGAGCATACAGTATTTGACAGACAGCAGTCTACTGTCTACCTTTAGCTCGATGGACAGGAGACGAACAGAGAGATAGCTTTTTAATTTTATCATTCAATAATAATCAGATTCCTATAACTGCAGCAGAAAGATGCTGCTACTTCTTCTTCTGTTCCCCTGGTAGATGTAAACTCCTAAATCCTGAGCTTTTATTACAGTCTGGCCTTAATTATTGCCTCAAGCTGCCATCAGACTGCTAACCTTGCCCTGGGAATGCTGGGAGCTATTTTAGGGTTTCCTTATGAAAAATACATAAAAGCTGTGCTGTTGTCCTTTTCTTTACTGAATGGTAACTTCCAGGTGCAGCACCTCAGAAATGCTTCTATCAGTGAAGCATTTACATATTTATCAAATCTACTATTTTCAGAAATATTTATACATTGTTAGATTAGTTGACCCTCAAATTAAACTATGGGAGAACAGTAGGTACAAGTGTTCGTGTAGGTCTAATGTATCTGTGAATGTTGGGTTTAACTATTTCTTAATATGTTCTTATGCGAGGAGGAACAGAGGAAAAAACCACAGAGAGGTTTACTTTACATGCAACCTTTTAATGAAAAAAATTCTCATTTCTCCTAACCCAATTACTGAGGTCCGTGCAGTGGAGATGAATTTAATTAAATTTAATCTTTTAAAAATTGGTGATGGACAGTGACTTTTAGTTTACCTACCTGTGTGACAAGATGAAACATGTCTTTCTGCATTTGTCCAGTCTAAGTAAAGCAGTTTGATATGATGGTCACTTTAATTTACTGTAAAAATGATGTGACATTCTCTCACAACTACAAATGTGTCTTTATGTGGTGCTAAGGTTGTTAACATGTCTAGTAACAGCTATACTATAGCATAACACCAGAATTAATGGGTCTTCTAATCAGGCCTGCTCTTACATTACAGTTACAGTGTGATGCGAACAAAATCTAACATAAACAAACAATCAACATGGCCATTCTAGGACATTATCTTTTAAATAACAATGAAGTAAACAATAAACGTGTTTATGCTTCGTATTAACCACAACCAAAATACAGAATGGCTTCTTATTATTTAGTAACAGGCTCAAAGTAAAATGCCTTTGTTCTTCATTTTCATCATACATAACATAATGAACAGACATTCCCTCCCTTACGTAATTCATGGACAAAAGCCTTTGTGCCCCTACGATAAGCAAATTTACCAACAGTATGTGTGCTTCTTAATCTTTCATGAAGGCTAAATACTTAACTGCATATCGATAACACATCAGTCTTCACAAATGGTCAATACAGTTACTTCCAAATAAAATATTCATCTTTTCTTTTAAAAAAAAATATTGCCAAAGCTTACATGTTTAATTCATACTTATGCATTTGATAGGCATTTTCTAGAAGCATTGATTTTCCTTGATCAATACTTTTTCTACTATTTTTTTTCAGTATTTCTTAATTTACTTCTTAAAGAAAGTGTTGATTGGTTTTAACTTCTAATCGTTGCATATGCACTATCTGCTGGAATGTGCAACTGGAAGTGTAATCAGGCACAAAGCTGATCCTGTCCTTCATTTTTATGCTGTCAACCATGAAGAGAATCTCTGTGATCGTATGTTTAATCTCTACTCTAGTTTTATAGCAGAACAACTTTGTAGGCTACAACAAATTAAACCAGTGAAAAATTGTACTAAAAGTAACAAAAGTGTAACAGTAGGTCACTAATAAGCAAGAAAGCAGCCCAGTAGCTGGAACATAAATAAATAGGATAGGCACAGTATTCCATTGTACTTTTTATTAAACAGAAACAAATACTGAGGAGAAATAAAAACTGAAGCTGTTATAGTCCATACCATTGTATACATACATAATAGACCCTTATAATCTGCAGCTGATCTATCTATCTATCTATCTATCTATCTATCTATCTATCTGTCTGTCTGTCTGTCTGTCTGTCTGTCTGTATCTACTTTGTGTGTATATATATATACATATATACAGTATACAGTTGATTTGATTAACATAGTTCTAATTTTATTTACATAAATCTTTGTTAACCTGTTGAAAATTGTGACATTCTACAGAAAAAAAGTTTCACTTTGTATTTTAATCACAGAGTAAACAGAACTTGTTCTTTCAATGAGACAGACTTTTTAAAATAACAGTAGTAATCATTTTTATTGACATAGCACCTTACAGACCAAGTCATTTTACTCTGTCTGGTCTGCTTTATTGATTTATCTCTCAATGCAGCAATGAGGCAGGTTTAGTGACTTTCTAAGAGTCTTGCAAAGTCAGCATTTGAGGTTAGATTTTCCTTTCTCTTATCAACAGTTGAGAGAAGGACATTCCGTGACGTGTTCAAAATCTCAGAGCTACTTGAGAACTGAGCCAGGATTTATGGACTGATCCTTTACTTATAAAAGGTTTTCATTTTTGTATATATTTAGCAGATATATCTGAAAACACTGTCAGCTTTTTCTGGATAATGAATATGATTCAAAGCTATATGTTTTCTTTTACCCTCCAATATGGTGGCTGTTTAATGAAACTTAGCCTGCTATTCCCAGAGGCTTGTTCCTGTAATTTATTGAAGACATTTTTGGAACTTTTTTCTTTTATTTTATTTTTGTGCTTTTTCTAAATCCTAAAAGTCTTCATGAAGCAATGAGGGCTTCTCTTTCCATTCCAGTAACATTCTAACCTGTTCACATCCAACACATTCCTCACACTCAGGTTTCACTGATGCACTTGCCTTGGACTCTTCAAAGACCAGAAGAAAATCTATTTTTATTTTTTGTGAGAGTTTGTCCTTCATTGATCTTTTGCTGGCTGCATTTGCCTCCACTGCTTTTCCATTCGTGCATTGTTTTCTGGTGTTGGAAATGGGGAACATCAATGTTTACAGCATGCCTATCTGAAGCTAATTTGTGTGCGATAAATGTGCATGCTCATTTCTCAAACTTTTTCATCATAAATATTGCATTCAAAAATAAATAAATAAACCTCACCTTCTGCATCTGTAACCTCAGGTAATTAGGTAGAGTAAAAAGACAAGCCAAGAGTTAAGTTACATCTTTAAGTAGTGTATTATTGATAATATTCATAAAGTAAAAACAATAAGCAAAGTACATGTGTATATTGGCAACCATAGAACTATATAAATGCTAGCCAGATATGTAGTTTCAGGCGTCACACCAACTTGCAGTTACTTAAATGTCTCTAGTTATCATTTCTAGTCAGCTTTCTTCAGAACAGGCCACATGCCTGCCTCAATATGGCTGCTTGTGTTCTTCTGTTCATGACCATGGTGTGAGAGAAGTGTGAGAGTGGGTGAAGGGGTAATGCGACCAAATGTATAGATTCTCTGTCCAAATCCTTACACCAATAGGGAGTTGTTGTACAGAATGGCCTCTGGTGGTTTATGGCCATCCTGTGGGGTGTTGGGTGAGAGTATGTCCTGCAGAGAATCACTTGCGAGACCCTGAACCCTGCAATATTCTACATCCTGAGACAGTCCTGAAGACTGGGGACGGGGTGGTTAGACATGAAAGCATTGCTGTTCTCATCAGTGAAATAAAACATTCTTACTGAAACCCTGTTACATTTGCTTTGTCTGACTTACAAATAAAGACATACAAAGTATTTATCAATTTATATACAAAATGTAATGCCACACCATATTCTTACTGTGTTTTTGGGTCTTTTAGCTAAGAATCTTCTCTGGAGACCAATGGGATCAGTGCTTTTTTCAGCCTAATGCCCAGAATGTATGTCTTCAGATCAAGTGACATGACTGCAAAGTCAATCGTTGACCTTTGCCCCCAATTACACTGGTATGAGGTACACACATGAGCCTTAAGTAACCTTTTTGTTTGATTTTGGTGTTTGTTGTAGACAATCTTTATCAAGCCCGGAAATCAAACCTTGATTTACTATCCAGGTTCAGATTAAGCATGCTGCCTTTCTCCCAGATTACATCTCTTCAGGTATCTCTGTCATTCCCCATTTACGAATTGAAATACCCCACTGGAACAACAGAGTAAGAATGTGGAACTGTTTAAAGTAGTGAATCCAAAGCATCTAAAATGCTGAAGGTTCCTTGTAATTGTTATATGCTTATAAATAAGCAACAATCAAGAGTTTTCCATTCTGTAATTTTAAGTCAAAGTAAGGGAGCTCTTTCATCCATTCGTGTAAATGGCAAGTACTGTATATGGCACTATAGCCCAAGCTTGTCAATATGCTCACATACTGTATATCCAAGGCCTGTCCTGTGGGGAAATCCCAGAGTTCAAGCAAGACCACTCTTGATCAAGAAATGTGGTTCTGATGTAGAACTAGTGCTGTGCATAAAGATGTTCCTGGTTATTTTTTCATTCCCCTACACATGTTTGAAATGAACCATCATGGTGTTAGTTGGATGACTTAGTTCCTTAATTTCCACTTCTCTAACAAATAAATGATTATCAAAATGTCTTTTTTTAATATTCTAGTCTCTCTTTTCATAAATGTATTCATGAGTATGTGGCATTAAAATGATAGTTGAAACAATCCGCCAGATAAAGCAAAATTAATATTATTTAATCTTCCAATATTGTGAAATGCAGGCAATGAATTACTCCTACATTTAGATTAAGGCAGGACATACAAAATATATGAGATTAATGGTTAAATAGTTCTCGATAAACTATGCATTCATCTTTCCTGATCTGTAAGTCACAGCACTGCCAATTAAATACTAAGCAATGAATTGTAACTCAGGGCAAATCATTTAACCTGCTTGTACTTCAACTGTAAAAATACAGAATCAGTTGTACTATAATAAGCATGTAAAGGGAAAGGATGCAGTGTAGAAAACACCAGCATTAAAATAAAGTGTAACAAAAAACTAAATCACATTAATAATAAGTAATAGGGAAATTGAAACTGTTAAAGCATCTTCATTGTTAATGGAGAAGGGCTGATTTCTTTCTGTCAGTGTTGAGTGATTTAGTATTGTAAATGACTTAGTATACAGTAAATAAAAAAAAAAGCATCAGGTCAAGTTATGATTTTTTTCTTTTGTCATAAAATACCTTTTTTCTGCCATTGCTAGCCTTTCTTTTTCAGGTTCCACTACTGCAGCATTAGTGTAATGTTCTAAATAAAATGGAGAATTACATTTAAGGGTATGGAGAATGGGACATTTTCATCGCAGGAAAATACTTATTTACTTGATGTCATATTCATAATATTTTGAAACATTACTCTCCAACAAAAGTATTATATTTGAAAAAATCTCTCTACTTGAAGTCCACAGATCTCCTTTATTTATTATTCGGTTTATGGCAAAACATTGTTTATAGTCCAAATTAGTGGGAATGAAGGGAATTTTATTTTTGTGCAGTTTTACTTTTGGATTTTTCAGTGATTTTTGATTTTTCTTAATTTATTACTTTTTGTTAAACTGAAACTGTTGTGGGCGGCAAGGTGGCACAGTGGTAGCGCTGCTGCCTCGCAGTTAGAAGACCCGGGTTTGCTTCCCGGGTCCTCCTCGTGCGTTGCATGTTCTCCCCGTGTCTGCGTGGGTTTCCTCTGGGCGCTCCGGTCTCCTCCCACAATCCAAAGACATGCAGGTTAGGTGGATTGGCGATTCTAAATTGGCCCTAGTGTGTGCTTGGTGTGTTTGTGTGTGTCCTGTGGTGGGTTGGCACCCTGCCTTGTGCCCTCTGTTGACTGGGATTGGCTCCAGCAGACCCCCGTGACCCTGTGTTCGGATTCAGCGGGTTAGAAAATGGATGGATGGAAACTGTTGTCGAAGGACACTTTTTTCACTGCTTAATGCATTTCGTGACTAACAAATTAAATGTCACTGTTTTTCTTTTATTTTTATTTTGAATTTTCTTGTAATAAAAGCAGATGTTTCAAAATTTTATAATACATTATTAATTTTTTTTCTTTCTTTCCTTTTTTTTGGTACTCTGGTTTTCCTCCCACATCTCAAACTCATGTGTGTAAAAGGTTAAGCTCTGGGCCCTTGTGACAATGAATTGGATTAAGCAAGTTTCAAAACAGATGGTTGGATTCATAAAGAGAATTGTATTCTTTGTATTTTTTAGTTAAGCATTTAACACTGCTTTGAATCTTTTTATACTTGCCTAGGAATATTTTTCAAACTATATACAGTAACTGTCACAAAGAAGGTAGTTTGCTCTTGCCTAAGTGCTTTTAACCACACTGAAAGAGATGGAATGCTGAGTTCTAAGAGAAGGTTTTATAGACTTCAGCACGAAACCAAAAGTTTGTCCAAAAGGTTAAGTCAGAGAGTAAGACAAAAGTTAAAGTTGAAAAAGGGAAAGGTTGCCAATGTACTAGAAAGAGAAAAATAACTCAAACAAAATTGGTATGGTTCAGTGTCTTCATGTTTTAAAGGGTCATTATATCATTATTGAGTTCCACATTTGATCATTTTAATCACAGTTCTGCTTCTAACTTCAACCCATATCTGTATTTATTTTTATTTACCACATATTATCAGCTTATCTTTGTTCTTCGTTGTATATTCTTTGGTCTGTCAATTGCTAAAACTTTTCTAAAAATGATGGTACACCAAATACGTTTACCAAAATTAAAAATCTAGTAATACTAGTGGGCTGGACCTCCAGATAGAGAGGCAGACATGCTGTATAGCCTGCTTGTGCAGGTGTAGTGGGTGAGAAAGAGAACCCTCACTTGAGATGCCATGGAATTCTCCATCTTGGCATCATGAAAAGTATTGTCTCAAAGAGGTGCGGAACTGAGAGGGATTTGTTTCCTAAAAACCAATATAAGCAGCAGTAGACTTTGAATTTGTACCAGGAATGCACATGGAAGAAGAGAACGGTGAGAGAGACAGGAGTGAACTTACACAGCAAGAACAGTATGAGACTGAGAGGTGGAATTAAAGCACAGCTGATCATGGAGACTCTGGTTTGGCCACTGTGCCCTTCTAAATGCACACTCCACTCAAAAATTATATTTTTTTAATATGTTGATATCCCATGTAGTTTGTAGCAACAGCCCATGCTTTCATTCTCAATGAGAGAAAAACATTCTGCATGAAAATATTTTAAATTGAAGATCTGCCTTTTCCTCTCATTCACTGGTCAAGTGTCCAATCTTCAATTCAAAAGCGTAAAATTATAGGAATGTGCCTTTCCTGTTTATACTGTATGAATGTTGATTTTTGTAGAGGTTTTAATAATATTTTAGTCAGAAAAACCTACAATTTGAACATATGACTGAATAATTAACATGTTGATTATTTAACATGAGTAATGTGAGATTTTTATACAAGGTAAGTCTCCATTGCTTTCTATTTTATCATAAACTTTTTTTCTCTCCATTCTGCATGAAAACAAGATAAAACCTTTCTCGATGAACACTGCAAACTACGTGTGGTAAGTAAAATATTAAAAATATATAATGTTTTGGTGGAGCATAACTAAGTCCTACTTTTGTTACATCTTATATCACCTGAGAGCTGTTTGGATACCACACAGGTTCAGGACACTGCTCTTATGTGTAATTAGAGCAAAAATGCCAATGAGGATTATTTTTCAGATATTCATGTATATTTACTCTTTCTCTCGTATATTTACCAACTATTTATGGCAACATCTCAAAGCCCCAGCATTTATCCAAAACAATAGTATTTATATTGACAATTAGGCCTCCCATGGGGTCAAAATAAACTTTACCTAGCCTGGGAAAAATACCACAGGAAATTCAGTATATTTAGCCTGAAGGAAAAAAAGTAGTTTTATATATATTGAATTATTTCTTTTTTGGGTTCTATTTGTATTAAAACTTTGACTCGTAAAAGACCGTTCAGATCTTTTTTTTTTTCTTCTTCAAAATACCATATACAAATTTGATTAGAAAGCTATTCAGTGAAACACATTATAGTCCATCAATTGATTTTTCAATATGCATATAATCTCTGAAAATGTGAATTTTCTAATGTAGTTCATCAATCGATGTACAATATGCATATTATGTCCTTTCTATTTCAGAAAATGTACATTTTCTAATGAAGTATTTTACTTAGTCACAAACTGTCAGGTAAATCTGAAAAGGACTAACACCCGCATGTATACAGTACTTCAGCATGCCTAAACTCTTGTTTATAATTAACTGTGCTTAAATAAACCCAAGAAACATGCAGCTTGTTACAGTGAATATTCAATTTATCCAATTAATTTTAAGAGGTCCTTCAATTTTTCTTCAGATGGCTAAACTCCTCTGGGGAGGTTGATTAAGGCGATCTCTTTCTAAAATAAAAAGTAAAAAAGAAATCTTTTCATTTTCATCCATCATGATTAAGCAGTCAGCGACTGACATCCCAGGCTGAGCCAATTTCCCTTCTGTCTAATTACATCCAATCGTTTTCTTATCCTTCTATAATTTGATGACCACACCATTGAGGAATTTGTGACCACACATTGATGCTCCAAAGCATTTCTTAGATGTCTGAAATTTGGCGGCTATTAATAACTTTGTAAGGGAAATGTACAAAACTTAATTGACTTAAAACTGGCCTTGATATATAATTAAAATATTCGGGAAATGGCAGAATTAGTTTTATATCTGTGAGAATATAAATCATCATCTTTTCATGTATTGTAGTCCTTTTACATCACATCTTATGCTGGTAAAGTATATGCCATTCTTTTATCTTCTCATTCTCTGCTCATGCAGAGGTTAGCTTTACTGTTGTTTTATAAAATTAACAAATGCAGATAGTATTCAGGACCCCCATCAAATGCAAGAACACCATGAGGACCCATGAGACAATAAAGGCCATCTGTGCCAGAAGCACAGTACTGTAACATTCAGGGACCAATGTCCTGGTGAAACCTGCAGGATTTTGTGGGCAAACATGAGAAGTGCCAGTAATTAAAAATAATACAAAAGAGAGGTTTTCAGGGCATCCTTCAGTTGAGTTTGGATGCCTGTGATAAATGGTGAGAAGCATGATGTCACATCAAATAATAACTAACAATGTTTAAAAAGACATTTTCTAAAAAGTTGTATTGTTGTTTTTGCTTAGTTTGAATATCAAACTTGTATCTTGTGCAGCTTTGTGGTAATGCGTTTTACACTAGCCTGTTGATGGGATAATTGATTGTAAATGTAGCCATTCTTTAATTTCTCTTTTTACCAACAATTTCCTGGGTCCACCCAGTTTGGGCAATTGCCTCCGAGTATTTTATAACCTGATGTCCTTCTTAACGTCAACCTATTTTAGTAACTTTTAATGATATGCAAGAAGAACAGTCAATGCATGATCATAAATTGAAATTTTTTTAAAAATCTAAAGATTAGATGGAATTTATTTAAAACATTTTGATCATAAGTAAAATTTAGCAAGCAATGAAAACAACACCTGACAGTGTCATACAGAGTTGGTATAAACTAAAGGAACCTTTTCATGATGTGTAATTTGCCTTAAAAGAGATATACACTAGACATTAAAGGTTTGGGATGCACTCTGAAAACCCAATTTCTTAGCCAAAAAACAAAAATACGCTGAATAGTTCACTCTTGAAATAAATGGTTATGAACCCGTGCTTTTCATAGCTGGTGGTCTTAACATAAAACAAAGTCTTTCTGGTATCATGTTGTTTTAGGGTGGAAGAACTGGGAAAAGTGCTCCAGGAGACTTTGCCTCCATGTCTGACACCAGTAAATGTAATTACCATCATTTGTGTACAAATAAGGAGACATTTATCATCATAGATTAATAAAACTAAATGTGATCACTTTTCTTGGCAAGCATCAAAATGATACAGATATTCATTCTCCATTGCTATAAGGGGTACAAGCCCATAGATTTATGTTACAGATTGTATTATGTACCCTTATTTAAATAAATCCATTTGTGCTAGATTAGGATTTATAGTGTGTAGTCCTCATGCTGCATTCTAAAAGTAAGCACTAGATTAGATTGTTGTTTTATATGCCTACTACTTATAGATTTTGGAATGCAGTGTTATAGTAAATTTGTCGTGTTCTCATTTTTGTATTTAAGCATTCTAATATCCAAGCACTATGTGGCTTACAGTGTTGAATCATTTTATAGTGGAACTAGGGGGCTCTGCCCCCTGCTTGCTTCGCTCACCCACCCCCAGGTTTGGTTTACCGAATATACAATTTAAAGAGATTGTTATTTTCATGCGAATTGTTACATATGCATTATTTACACTTTTCTTTAAAAATTTTGTAAAAACAATACTGTACTTGTCCTTTATTTCCGGCCCCTGGTGTGTTTAAATCTCTTTCTTGCAGGACGTTTAACACTGCTCGCATTGTGAAGGAGAGAGGCTGAACACACACTAAGGAGAAGAGGTTTGATCATATGCTGGCTCGTTGCTGCTCCTGTTGCTGTTGGAGAGCTGCGTATTCTGCTTGTCGCACTGTGCGTCGATCATTTAAAAGCCTGTATAGCAGCTGTCCTTTTGCCACTTCGCATCTCGGCTGCTCGCGTTGTGAATTGGGTTTTTGGCTGAATGTTTGCTAAGGAGTAGCAGTCGGATCATCTGCTGGGTTACTGCTACTGGCAAGTTGCGTGTTCTGCTTGTTGCTTGTCGTTATTTTAAGAGTTGGTAGCACATGAAGCGTGTCTGCCGAAAGCATTCCAACAACTGCTAGGTTAGATGTCCGTGAACTTGTTTTAAATGTTGTCTCACTGCCTTGTTTCATGTGACGTTAAAGTATCTCTCGCGGGACGTCAAATTGTCTTCCGAGAAGATCTGAGAAGATCACGTCTCATCTCCCTAGTCTCCCTTCCAAGATTTTTTTTATAATAGAGAGATATATTTTGATGTGCAGTCCATTTATACCAACCCATTTCTGCAAACAAGAGAAGCATCTGCTCGAGCTACAGAAGACCATCTTTAGCTAAATCACTTATGCCAGTGATATGTTTGGGTCTGGGTGAGCCTATTAGTGTAAAGGAGAGTAGTGGGTGCTTTGGGTGAACACAAGGCCTTGGTTTCAATATGTAAGAAGGAGGAAAAAGATAAAGGTAAATGAATACTCCTAAAAATATACTGAAAAGCAGTTCAAATGCTAGAAAAATCCTTTGTCATGGACTGTAAACTTAAGCCGTCTTTTATCAGGTCACAAAGAATAACTTTCTGTCCATCCAACCAAATGTTTTTAATATATAATCACATGGGCTGCATCCATCTGTGGGAGCACTGGGTAGACACAATAAGCCAGCCCTGGAAGAAGAGCCAGGCAGTCACAAGGCATTCTCATGCACATACTTATGCTTGCCTACACTGTACCCGTCACCTGTCAGCTTAACCTGCATGTCTTTTAGATGAGTGAAGTTGGAATATCAGGTCTATGTGGGCACTGGAGGCTCATACAGAATCCACACTTTATTGATGCATTAATTTATAACCGAGGTCTCTGGATCTATGAGACATAAGTACCATCATAAGCTACTAATTAGATTTTTGAAAGGGATAAAAAATTACAAATGAGAGGAAATTTAAGATATATGCAGATCTGCTGACTTTTAAAATGAATAATATTGTACCTAACTGACTCAAACATCTCAGATTATGACTTTTAAAAAGAATGTAATGTATCTACTAAAATAATATGACTGTGCAGTCCTGCGCCCAGTACTATCAATATGTAATGAAATGCATCCACAAAGCTTTCACCAGCCTCCCTAATAGTGTTTTAGTTGTTATGAATGAGGTTAGTATCAGGGAGTGACAGCTACACCAAAAAAATAGGGATTTCATCTGATTTGTGCACCATCCAGCTGAGAAATCTGTTTATCATAATCCCGAAGACCCCCATTAATAAATCCACCTGCAAAAAAAGCTGTGTCAAGATCAGGGCAGCTATTCACAAACTACTGAAACATTGTAATATCTGCAAAAAAAAGATGTGTAAGCCCTGCTGTCCGCTATTACGTTGCACTGCAGGGAAGAAGAAAAAGGGAAACAGGTTAACAGCAGCCTGCCCTTCAGATCTCGATTTGTGTATTCTTTATTATTTAAAGTGAATAATAGCTTTACTGTTACACCAATCAGCAGCGATAGATATTCCCTCCAGCCTGACATAACAAAATGGTGCTTGAACTCTATAATAAATAAATATATGATTAAACATCATTGTGAATATCCTTTCAATAACACAGCATCACACTTTTATGATGAATGAATTTATTTATGTAGCCTGCCACATCCCTTCTGTACAAGTGAGCTTGTTGGACAAATTGCAGGCCTCAGTGTTTTTACTAGAATAAATGAGGCCTCCAAGAGTGGCCACTATGGGCCGAAGTGCGAGTCAGAAATTGTCTTTAAATGTAGAGCCCAGAATAAACACATACCACCGGCAACTAGCAATCCAGTTTTCAAGACTTTGAAGAGAAATCACAGCTGAAAATGTGACAAAGAGTATTTTTAAGAGAAGCATAATGGATAAAACAACACCAGGATGCTTGTTATTTCAACTATTGATCGAGAGAAACAGTTACGTTCCTACTGCCCATACTGCATTCTAGTTAGTCAGTTGAGTGCTATTGGCTTTAGGCAAAATATTCTTTAAATTCTTAGAAGCATCCTGGTCTTCGATATTAGACAGAATTAAGCATGCAAGCTGGTCTAACTTCCCTTTTCATTTATATTGCATTTATTTGGAACATTTCAATGATATATGATTGCTGCAGAGTGGGTTCCATGATGACTGTACTTTCAAAATACCATTAAGGATACTGCCAACTTGTTTAAAGCCAGTGATGAGCATTTTTTTCCAGAGTTGGTTGACCTAAGCAGTGTCACTGGTAATCAAGCTTTCCCTTACATTTCTCATTAGCGAACCTCTTCCTAAGTTCATTTTCTACACTTTTCCCCCTAAATGCTTATTTTCTTTGGTTCACAACCTGCTTTTAAATGTTCTTTTTTGTATTTTTGAACTACTGGAAATCTGACTCTTTCAAAATATTAGAATTTTAGCCTTTACTGTAAGTATTAAAATAGAAATCCTCTTTAAAAATGACAGCACCTGCCTTGTGTCTTTAAAGGTCAGTAGTGAGTAAGTAATGTTCGCCCCCTAGTTTTGGTAAGACTGTAAACGGTTTCACTCTTAATCATTAGCTTGTTTTGTGTCTTTGTTAATGAACATACGCCCAACATGTTTTATGTGTACAATTAACAATTAAATATCACCAGTATTTTTGGTCAAAGACCTTCACTAGGGAGCACTTACAGATTCTCCTGTGATGATATCTAATCTAATCTTCCTGCCTCATGTAGCTCTGTATTAGATTAGGCAGGCTTCTAACAAATTAATCACGGTAACAAGGTGGTATTTCAAGTATTTTGCCCAGGTTCAGGGTTGATTCTGGGTTGACATGCCTCTCAGTTTTTCTGGACTGTTATCTTCCCTCGCGTTGTACAGTTGTTCTCCACATGTATTGTATGGTTGCCTGGTTTTGTTTGTGCGTGCCCTGTCCTTTAGATTAGTATGAAGATTTTTCTGATAATCAATGATATGCTGCTTGACTCTGCTGGTGCTGTACAAATTCTTCCAATGTACAGTGAATTCGGCTACAATTTCTAGCATTTTTTTTTTGCTTTATCCATTCTGTCATGGTGTATAAAACACAACACATCAGACAGATGGTCCTCACTTCTGTTTGCAAGGTCCAAAACACACACACTTCACAGTTTCCTTCCAGCTTCATTGCATGCATTGTACTTCTGGGTGGGTGCATACTTATTGTCTGCTTTCACATACATAGAGCCTCTCTGCACAGTGCATTACAACTGCCCTGACTCAATATTACGATTATTATGTAAAATTGCTGGAAAAAAAATCATTTAGTGTGACAGAAACTGTGCTTCCTCCTCCTTCTCAACCTTTTCATAATTCTACACTGGTTAATGTCAGAATTGTGTTATTTCTGATTGTTTAATTGTTTTTGTAGGGTTAAATCTGAGAAAGTTGTGTATTCAAAAACTCCCAAGTAAATTACATTGTGATGTACCTGCACTTTGAACAAAGAAATAGGATGAGCAGACACAGTTTGATTAAGGGTTTACTCAAAAGAAGATTTCTGATATTATTAATTTCCCAATATTATTAACTACTAGCCATGTGCGCCCAACTACGTTGTGCGTGTTAAAGTTGTCTGTGAAGGGCTCCCTGTTTAAATGAGGCTGCCAGTCGTGAACTGGGCCCTTCGTCGCACAGCATTATGATTTTTTTATAAAAAATTTTTATATAAAATTACAAAAGAAAACCCTTGGATATTGATTCGATAGGAATGGCCTACTCGGAATCACTGTCCGAATAGTAATTATGTGGTGGTGTAGGAGCATTTCTGCTTCTGTACCAGCGTAAAACTGTCCACCACTCCTTTTGTTATTCTGGCACATTGTTGACATCCGTGAGTAACAACAGCGTACTAAGCTGGAAGGTGGTCTACGCATGCATGGAATTCGCGGACAAACCAAGATCAAGATCTAAATGAAGATCTCTTTAGGTAATTTAAAGCACAACAATTTGTTTAGTTTGAATGTCTGTGTTTTGAGGTGTAACTGGAGTACTACAGTCTTCAGTAGTATAAGCCTGGAGGAGATTCTTAATGCAATGCCTATGTTTTAGCTGTCTCTCTACTGCCATCTAGTGCTTCTTCTTCTAATTCATTCGCGGACAAACAAAGATCAAGATCCAAATGAAGATTATATATAGAGATACTCAGTTTTGTAGGTTTGTTCTACAAGGGTGTAAGCTGAGTTCAATTTTCTATTAAATAAAATGAAGCCCTCTTTTTTTTTAATACATTCTTGTTTATCATGGCGCCAATGTGTGGTGACATGTTGCATACTGGTTGCACATGCAGGTAAAAACTTCATTATACTCTGTGTACATGTGCTACTCAAGAGCAGCATTTGGGGGTGTCAAGTGGGGTGACCGCCCCAGGCCCCATGCCTAAGGAGGCCCCCCTTTTGAAGTCCGTGTGTCCCGTTTCAGTGGATTTGTCAAGTTATATTCTCCAGTTATATTTTGATAAAGTCCACGTGTTATCTTGCAAAAAATTTGCTGAATGCTGTAATGAGAAAATCCAGTGTATGTTAACATTATTTGTATTAAATTCACACGCAAGTTTATACAATCCACAGTTTGATATAACCGGTCCCGTGTGGGGTTGGTCAGCTCTAGGCCACGCACACCCCTAAGGCCGCCTCTGGTACTACTACAACTATTTTGTTTTGTTTTGCAGCTTTTTTTTTTTTCAATCGCCTTACTCCATAATGAATTTGCTGTCCTTTAAATATATCATACTTATTGTGATGTCATAATCTTTACTCCTCTGATCACAGTCACAGTAGTCTCTGCCGTAACATCACAGAGATGATTAAAAATGAATGAAAAGCTTGAATCACTCAGAGTCTGTTTTTGATCAAGGGGCTACAAAAGTAGCAGCCAGTGTGCTTTTGAGCAGGAGAACTGGACGCACTGCTCTGAACTCGATTGAGGCTTATCCATAGAGGATAATGTGTTAGCTCAGATACTAAATTCCTACCTCACCCAGTCTCTTGCTATCCCCACTCTGCACATGTTGCAACATACAAGATGCCTTTCTGGATTAATTTTGAGCCAATATGTTTAGTTACGTTTCTACACAAATCATGGTTATAAAAAAGCGATCTTTGTTTTATCTCCAGGTCCATTTGGCATCTTTGATTTCTACCTGAAAAGATTTCTTTATAAACCTCATTCACTATATATTGCAGCAGCTGAAGAGTTTTTCAATCTAATTTTTCTCGTTTTGTCCCAGACTCAGGAAATTACATTCTTCATCTAATTCCTGTATTTCATCTCCGCATTAGCATTCATTTCATGTGTACAAGAAAAAAAAAAGACAGCCTTCAGTTTTTGAGAGGGGACTGATGTAGAGACAGCTTATTAAGGTCTTGACTTGTAACTGTTTTCTTTTTCTGTGTTTCTTGAAAACTGTACACCTTTGCTTAATGTTGTGTTGGTGACTGGTATATGATCTCTCACAGTTCGTCCCTAATAAAAGGGGCAGGAATCAGTCTCTAACACTGTAGCCATCAGTCTTTTTAGCCCATACCGAGAACGAGGCTGGAGGAAAGAATTCAGGAGCTGGTAATAAATTCCCTCTGTGTCACTATTTGTCATCAGTCGCCTTTCTGTGGCATTACTGATTGCCCAGGATAAGAAAATAATGCCATCAATATCAGCCCCTACAGAAGCGCTCTGTTTGCCCATCTGTATTGACAGCGTATGCAAATGAGTCTTACTAAATGGCCATAATACTGGCATTTTAGTCATTCATGTTGTGCTTCAGTTTGAAAAACAGCCTTCAAGCCAGGCGGCCTGCTTGATAATGGACTTTTTATTTTCTCTGATTCAGTATATTATTGAATAATTCTGCATATGATATGCCGTTTTAGCTTGCATCCTTGTAATGTAGTTTATTTAATGTTTTACTTTATCTGTTATGTTTCCATTTAAATGTATGCATTTTACAAATAGGATATTCAATATTTTAACTCGTTTTTTTTATTTTTTGTGTGATGTAAGACTTGTCATGTGATTTCATTCATCCTTTCCTCCATCCAGCCATCCGTCCGTCCATCCATCCATCCATCTATCTATCCATCCATTTACTGAGCACACTTCTTCATTAAAGTGTTGAGGGGAATCACATCTTATCAATCTTCTTTTTATATCATGCCTCAAAGAACTAAGCAAGGCCCTTACCCTGCAACCTACAACTGGGTATGACCTTAATTTACATCCAGCCCAGCAAGCAGGTCCTTCAATTTACAGGGAAAACTTGGCGGTTGGTGGTAGGATTGGCACTCCAGCCACGTCAAAAAACTCACACTGTTCCAGTGTTGTCCTGAGGTTTCACCTGCCACACTTGGGTTCCAATCCAGGTGGTTCGTTGTGTGGTAGGTGCGGCAATGCACAGTCAGCACACGCTCTCAACCTCCTCAAAGAATTCCATCCCAACACTCCTTACAAAACAAAAAAAGTAATAGATAGAACTGACTGTTTAAATTGAAGTCTTACGCTAGACTGTGTGCCATCATAAGAATTGTGAACGTCTGATGAAATGTCGTATCATAGTAGCTTGATATGATGATGGTTGCAGGGTGTACATTGCATCCAGCCATTGCAGAAATTAATTAATCCAGCTTTAGTGTACCTAGAATTATGTGTTATGAGTACGGTCTCAAGCTTGCCACATAAAGTAGTTTAGCAGGTAGGAGTGCGGAAGAGCTTCATGACTAATATGAGTGTCGAAGCAATAATGTTCATATTTTTTTTATTCATGGGTCAGTAAATACTTTTTTATTTTTGCTTTCCATTGTATGCCTTAAATGTTTATAAGTGTACTTCAGATATAGCACTTTTATGGAGAAACGGGGTTTACAAAAATTAATTAAAACATAGAACAATTCACAGATTGCAAATATCTCTCTGTTCATTTTCTAAACCCACTCAGTCCAATTGCACTGCAAAGGTGTCCACTGTTTTTCATTGTTGAATTATTAACATAACATAATAACATTCTCAAACCCATGTAATCTAATTCTTATTTACGAGTGATCAAATGAACACCTTTTTATGCTTGCATATACAGTTGTGATAATTAAAAGGGCGACGTAACTCCTATATGAACAAACTGGTAGGAAAAAGCAAGGATATGGAACTATAGATAGGTCCTGTGATGTCTAAAAGTAAGTTATGTACCTCTAAGAGAGTTGTAATACTGGAAAATATGGTTGTACAAAAATAGAGAATAAGTTGGAGTGAGAAAATAAAGGAAAAAGAAGCTACAAAGGTGAATTACATTCCACATACAAAAACTATTTGAAAAAAACAATGTTAGGAGCTTCAGTCAGAAAGATGGCATGTATCTGTCTGTCTGTCTGTCTCCTACCCAACAAGCAATTCTTCACTGCATTCACCCTGAAAAATCCTTATTAATGATGTCTTCAACTGATTTCCCCCTGAAGGTGAATGACGCATTCTTATCACATATCTGTGTAATAGAGAGTGTTTATGAAAACCACTAAGGGATTATATAGATAAAAGGGGTTCAGCTGTAAAAAATTATGGTTTCCATACATTGATCAAATGATCGAGGAGTGGATGAAGACTTGGCTTGTTCTGCGCCAAGATTTTACTGTCCCCGCTCCCTGGCAAGTATTAAGTGTTGGTGACTAACTGCTAGTCTCTATGAACTAATACCCATGGTTTCTAATGTGGGAGAAAATGTCCAGTGCTTCTAAAGAAACTTGTATTACAAACATATGGAAGATATTCTCAGCCTGTGTTACTCCAAAAATTATCAAGAACAACAATGTGTCCCACTCCAGACCAGAAGGTTTCTCATAATTCTCTGTGGATTGATGATTCAGTTACATAAAAATACCACCACACAGGTCGCAAGCTAGTGGACAAGTTGAGTAAAAAATGTGGAGTCACAAAATTACATTCTTTATTTTTGGAACTCTCCACTGCAAAATATTCAACAAGAACATCAGTTCTTGAGAAAGCACAGATCAACACCACCCTCTTCCACTGAGATGCATTGTGCCATATTCATGTGCTACTGAGCCTCCCATCAGCACAGACATCAAGTGGTGACTAGACATACATGATATTTCAAACAGCTTTGTACCACATGTACTAAATGATACACTGTATTATGCATGTCCTCTCTTATCTCACTGTTATCACTTCTTTTCACATTGACCCTATGGAAGAACTGTGAAAGGAAGTCCATTATGCCCTTGATGGTCCTCTATAACAAGCACAGGCAGACCCAGAGGTTGTGTGTGGACCATGGTACCAGTAAATAACCATAAGACCACCAGAATATCTTAGAAGTCTTTGTTATGGACAAGTTGGTCATCGAGTAATAGCTGGGGTTGGTTATGTGGTTGGTATTCTTTCATTGAGTTCTTTTGGATACCTTCTGTTTACTTTTTCTTTGAGGATGAAGCCTTATCTTTTGAAGCCTTATCTTTGTTCTTTTGGAGTGACTTTATGGAGAATATGATGTTCAAGCCTGAAAGTAGGTAATATTCCCTTAAGCGTTGGAATGCTGGAAGGTATGGTTTGAGGAAATGTGCCAGCATGAGCAGGGGGATGTAGGAACAAAGGAATATGGAATTTACAGTAAATACTGGAGTTGGAGTTCTTTATAATAAAGCATAACACAATTAGTCCCAGTATTATAAAGTTTTTTGTTTTGTCATTTTATTATTTAGTTAATTTAGTAATACAGTATATTTAAAGTATATGCAGTACGTGTTTCATCAAAATTTTGTTTAGAATTACTAGAGACATTTGATATATATACATTTGAGAAACAAAGAAAGATGAAGTCAAGTAATAATTAATTTTTGTTACCGTACGCACAGTATGAATGTATGTAAAAGTGCTATACTATCTGATGCTAGTATATAATGGCACAGTTTTACTATGCTTCTGTGGTTAGGAGGAAATGTTTCCAAACCTCATCTGATGATGCTTGTCTGAATATTCTGTGTTGGTGGATTTGTTTAATTGTCCAGTTTCTGAAAGCAGTGGTATTTTCTAACACCCTTTATTTGCTTATACTTTTCACTCAGTACATTAAGATTTGCTCTTGCTCTATTCTACATAAGGGTTTTTATCTGTGCTTATTCAAAACGTCAGTCATTTACAAATCTTTTAATAACTGAAATGTGTTTTGGCTTCTGCTCTGAAAATTTTAAAAATGCCTAAAAGAAAGAAATAGAAGCTAAATGTTAGGCTATGGTGAAAGCCCATTTGTAATTCTTATCAGGTGGCTGGGAACTTCTCCAAGGAATTGCAGTGCTTTCTTGCTGATGTTTTCCTTCACTGTTTGTCCATTTTAGGTGTATTGTGCTTATAGTTATTTAAAAAGCTACACTAAAGCGACATAATAAAGAAAATATGAAAAAAGTCAGCTGTATGCAGTCAGATGTTGAATATTTATCTGAAAAAGTAAATTAAAATAATATGCAAGATAATGGGGATAAGTACAAGCAGAAGAACAAGGTGCTGATAAGGCAGTGTGGAAAAGGTGTTTCACTACAGTGACAAGATTAAGAGGCTCTTTAGAAAGTTATGGCACCCTTGTTCTAATCCCACCAAGGACCTAAAAGATAGGGCACTGTACTTCAAGTCAACAGACTTTTGTTGCAGTTCACTACTCTGATTGACTGAGTGGCTCAGTTACTACAAATGGAAACATACTATATGTAAATTATTTGTAATGTATTTTAATTATGTTAAACACTTGAGCAAGTTTAAAATATTCTTTAAATAATATATATTAATATTAATATATTAAGAAGCATTTAAACTAATGTAAATTGTTATTATTATAAAATAGCTTTCCTGTGAAAATCTTTGTAGCCAATTAATAACAATAATACATTTTAGCTATATAGCATCTTTCCTATGGTTAACCTGCTTGACAACAATTTCTAATTACAAGATGAAAGATTTATAAAGGATTATGTAAACTGCAGCCAAGGTTCTATGCAAAAGTTACAATCCAGCTATGAAAACATTTTTTTAAATCACTGCATTATAAAATTTTTTTTTTAAGTCTGTTTATCATCACACATACCCATCTCTCTCTCTCTCGACACAAACCGCCAAATGAAGTGGTTGGAAGAAATAAGTCAATTAACAAGTCCTCATGGTGATAGAGCTACTGATTCTCTTATTCTAATGAGAATAAAATCTGTAGAATTGCAAGTTGTTACCACAAAGCAGTAGGTTATGCAATTGACAGCAGAATTCTTTATTAGAAATGATTTATAATGTTCAGCAGTTATTTAAAAGATTATTGCTAACAATAACAGCGTGTGAATATACAGTGTAGTAGCAAGTGTGTATTTTATACAATTTTAAATAAATAAATAAAAGGTAAGATTAGGCTTTATTTTTTTATACTTTAATAAGAATCTTTGGAAGCTGAATAGAATACATTTGCACCAGAAAGACAGGATGCCCTGGGCGAACTTCATAAAAAGCATCCCTGGTAAATATTGCAAAACCTGATAACTACCGTCATGGTTCTTTGAAGATGAAAATAGGATTCCCTTTAACTGCAATAATAAAACTTAAATTATGTGACTATATATATAAAATAGTATTCCCTTTAGCCTTCATGCAATGCCTGACTGTATCAACATGCAAAGGTATGCTTAAAGGCTAAAAAGTTTGGCCCATATGTGTAAGTCACTGCTGAAAATAAATTTCTTTACCAAAATTGCATTTTTGCTGAGTTTTCCTTTAAAAAAATTAAGGTTGCATCAAAGTGAAACTGGTGTGGTACATCCTTCAGATAACCTAATTTACAGATGTACACATATGTTCATTTTCAAAGGAGTCATTTCTTTAACTTCTTCTGTATGAGCCATGCTTCTTGTTTAGAAAAATCCCGCTTGGACCATCAGCCGTGACCTTGGTGTCCCACGCCATTTGTGCCTCATTAAAAGGTTGTAATGAAGTTCTGCAGTGCACAGATTGTAAAAGGTCAAGCAGAAAGTTGGGAGCCAATGAGGTTGGGAAGAAAAATTATGCTTGCTGCAGAGGGTGAGGGATTCATTATACCGAAGCTATGGGCCTTTCAGTGCTGTAATCACCAGGTTAGCGATGGAATGTAAATCTTCTCCACCACTTAGTCGGTGTCTGCTCACTCTTGATTTGTGGGAGTAGATTTTTCTTTATTGTAGAAAAAGTCATTAGCTGCAAGAAAGACAGCAGTCACTTGGTGCAGTGAAGGCAGAGGAGGCTACAGCATTTTGGACAGGCTTTTAAGAAATACAGATTGAGCAACACTCTTTTAGTAACCAAAATCACAGCCATCAAAAAATCTGTAGCAGAAATATAACTCAGGTAGAGACTTAAATTTGCACAGGGCTGAAATTTCTAAATTCTTTCAGTTTTTATATTGCAATGTTTATGTTCTGATATTGTTTTTCATAATTACCTGGTGTTCCATCAAAAATGGTGTTTTACCTTGTGTCAAGAGTTGTCAGCCTCTGCAAAACAAAATGAGAGTAAGGCTTTAACTGCCCTGTTAAGTAGATGTGCAGTTGAATGCACAAGTTGTGTACTTCTAACATCCCAAAAAACAACTGATGTTTATGTACTACTTCCTTTGATGTGTATTTTTGTATCTCAGAATCCAGGCTTTCTTTTGTCCTGTGTACAAGTTGATTCTCCATGTCTCCAAATGTACACTTTCTCCTGCAAATCAGTATGTTCCTGTTGTTCCTGCCTTAGCTGTCTTACGCATGTATTACCAGAACATTATAGCCAGTGTATTGCAAAAGCTTTTCCACTATGTTAATTAAAATTTATTTTCGTTACTAAGAAGTCGCCACATAATCTAAATTTGTTAATTTAGTAGTCTTTACTTATAAGTGACTTGCAAATTAACCGTGTATGTGTGTTGACACTGTACTGGCAGCTGCCATTTTTCTGCCATGTTCAGGATAGTAAAATTACTGTAACTGTTTGTTTTTGTAAAAATTGACTTCTATGTTGAGGGTATTCATTTTTGTGCTTTTGAAAGTTGAGTTATGTTTGGTAAACATTTTATGACATTGTATTTTATGCCTCTAGAGTCAATTGAAAGACATTAATCAAGAATATTAAAGACTGCATATGCTATAAAGACAGATTGTGTAATATGGACAATTTACAGCAAGAACACACTCTGGGTAACTTAGGTAAAGGTTTCTGATATTGATATCTAGGAACCAGTAATCCCTGAAAGCACCTATGAAAATGAACCCAATGTCATCGCAAAATATACACTCACCTACCACTTTAATAGAAACACTGTTCAACTGCTTGAATGGCAGTTAAATGCCAGCAACACAATGCATTTATGCATGTAGACATTGTCAAGACGACCTGCTGAAGTTCACACTGAGCATCAGAATGGGGAAGAAAGGTGATTTAATTGACTTTGAACGTGGCCTGGTTGTTTGTGCCAGACGGATTGGTCTGAGTATTACAGAAACTGCTGATCTCCTGGGATTTTCATGCACAACCATCTCCAGTCTTTAAAGAAAAAGGGAAAATATCCAGTGAATATCAGTTTTCTGGGTGAAAATGCATTGTTGATGCCAGAGGGTTAGAGGAGAATGGCCAGACTAATTTGAGCTGATATAAAGGCAACAGTAACACAAATAGCCACATGTTTCAACCAAGGTATATAGAGGAGCATCTCTGAATGCACACCACATTGAACCTTGAAGCAGATGGGCTACAGCAGGAGTAGACCACATCAGGTGCCCCCCCATCAGCTAAGAACAGGCAACTGAGGCTACAGTTCTTACGGGCTCACCAAAATTGGACAATAGAAGATTGGAAAAAATATTGCCTGGTCTGATGAGCCTTGATTTATACTGCAACATTCTGATAATAGGGTCAGAATTTGGCGTCAAAAACATGAAAGCATGAATCCATTCTGCCTTATATCAATGGTTCAGGCTGGTGGTGGTGTAATAGTATGGGAATATTTTATTGGCACATTTTGGGCCCTTAGTACTAATTGAGCATCGTTTAAAAGCCACAGCCTACCTAAGTATTGTTATGTGCTGACCATGTCCAATCATTTATGACCACAGTGCACCTATCTTCTGATGGCTACTTCTAGCAGTATAATGTGCCATGTCACAAAGCTCAGATCACCTCAAACTTTTTTCTTGAACATGACAATGAGTTCACTGTACTCAAATGGCCTCCACAGACACCAGATCTCAATCCAATTGAGCACCTTTAGGATATGTTAGAACGGGAGAATCACATCATAGATGTGAAGCCAACAAATCAGCAGCAACTGCATGATGCTATCATGACAATATGGACCAAAATCCCTGAGGAATGTTTCCAGCACATTGTTGAATCCATGCCATACAGAATTATGGCAGCTATGAAGGCAAACGGGGGTCCAACCCGGGACTATCAAGGTGTACCTAATAAAGTGGCGGGGGAGTGCCTTTACGGCACAGAAATAACTTGCATCGTAAATTGACAAGAGCATACCTTATGCTATCAATGTATTTTAAAAATTATTGTTACTTAAAAGGCCATACTCATAAACACGCTGTCCACATACAAATACTGTGTCAGATATAACAATTTTAACTATCTCTGTCTTGAAACCCATACATACTGTATATGAAATATGGCATTCATTAAAGCAGATGTGAAAATATTAAAGTGATATTTTAGATTGATCAATTCATGAAATGATCAACAATTGTTCTGCCTTAATATAAATTCTACTCTGCTGCAGTTATAGCATAAAAAACAATATGTTTGATTATTAGTAATCTAAGAATGTAAAGTTTCAGATCACCTTGGCAGGATTAGAGAGTTGTGAAGTTAATGTTTAATAAAAGTCCATTAATCAATCAGCCTCTTCCCTGATGAGTTATTGGCACACTTGGTCAAAGCATTAAAAGTACTTTCAAACTTTTCACCAGCTTGTACTGACTTAACAATTTTCTTCAGTAGTCTCTGTGTGTCATTTTCTTTAACCTAATCACAGGTGGTAAAAATGAAAAGAAAAAAAAATTGACTTTTTAAAACCAGACCCCAGCATGTGCAGACTGGCATCATCACTTGCTAATGGGTAGCATGCACAGCCCCCTGCTGTATTGCTTTCTTCACCTATGACTGCATGGCCAAACACGGCTCAAGTGCCATCATTAAATTTGTTTTTGACAGCAAAATGACTTGCCTAAACACCCTTGATGATAAAACAGCTTACTGAGAAGAAATTTATCTTTGGACTCAGTGGTGCCAGGACAACCATTGCTCCTTTAATGCCATCAATACCAATAAGCTAACCATAGACTTTAGAAAGCAGAAGGCATAGCACACCCATGTTTATATCAGACGAGATGCTGTGAAGAGGGTTGGCAACTTAATATGTTTTGAATTCATCACCGACAACTTGAAGTCTGCAGAATGTGGCTGTCATCAAGCAGGCTTACCAATGCCTTTACTTCCCTCAGTGGTCTATGAAAGGTCTACATGTTTCCATCTATGCTCAACAGGTTCTACACGAATACAGTTGAACCCATATTCCCTATCCACATCAACTGAGAACCACAAAGGGTGGTGAAGTTGGCACAAAATATTACTGGGACACATTTGCAATCCTTTGAGAACATATATAGCACACAGTGCCTTAGAAAACAGCTTTAGTAAGATATCAGACATGCAGCACAATCACTTCATTCTGGTAAACAGTACAGGGCCATTGCACTCATGTCAGTTTCATGCCAGTTCTCATGCCATTTACTGTGTATGATACTGTGTACTTGTGGGTGTGGGTGCTGCATTCTTGTAGGCCAACAAGTTCTCAACAACATACTAATTGGGCCTTCTGAGTCCACCAGAGAGTATCCCCTCCAAACAGCTGCACCATGAAGCAGTAGGACTAGGCAATTATTTTTGAGTCCACAATCTCATGTCAAGTCAGTCATTTACTGTGATATTTTGTTTTCTAGATACATGCAACATTCATTTTTTAAGGGAAAATTAGAGATTTGATTAAACTTCCCTTAGCCGTCTTCTTGAAGCATGTCATTTTATGTATTTGTTTGTTTTTTTTTTTCTTTTTTCATTGGCATCTTTGATTCTTTAATTTTACATTTTATAAAATTTCTTCGAACACATGAAATGTCTTTTACTCACTGTGATAAAATGTGTGTGTGTGTATGTGTGTGCCATGGATACTCAATATCAAGTGTGAGTTTGTTCTGATAAATTTAAGCTGAAAAAACTAGTTGAGCTTGGCTAAGCTGAAAATGAATGCTTTCAGAGGAACACATTAGTTTTTCAATCTCTGATGATTTTGTTAAAAGTAACCAATGTTCTGTGTAACAACTGAGGCTGATGTAATGCATAGAGTGGAGCAGTGGCTCTGACATGTTAGAAATTAGTGTTTATGAGATATGACTTTGCTATCCTGTTATGCAGAAGTGGATAACTGTGTTAGGTATGTCAGAAAGCGCTCAGCTCCTGTTAGCAGTGAACAGTTAGATAACCAGACAGGTTGGTGCACATCATTTTCTTGAGTTCATGCCTGACAAAGAAAGAAAAGTCTGCAGTAGATGCACACCGTATGGGACAGTCAGTTCAGCTTCTATTGCATGGCCTCTTTAACTATATTTAACTGCTATTACTGTGCACTGAAAAAAATGGCATGTCACATTAAAGTAAAAAAAAATATGTACATCGGTTGCACATAATAAAATTGTTTTTATCAATACTAATGTAATTACAGTATACTTAATGCACTAAAGTAGTATGTCCTGAAACGAGATGATATTTTTATATAAAAGGAATGAAACTTTTTCATTCCTTGTTAAATTAATGTTATTATGTTAAATGAACATGTCAATAAAGCATAATATTTTAACAATTGTTTTATAAATGTTTTAAAAAATGCACCTCACCGAGTTACTTAGCCATAACCTGTTTAGGTTGTCAATTATATTTGTTCCAGTATCATTTTACATTTCATGTTCAAAGTTATTGATAAGAAATAAACAGGTTTGCTTATACCAAAACTATTTTTATGTGGTAAAAACAATACAAACCAACATAAATACAAAAGATTATTATTCAAAAGCTGAAATGTACAACAGTTGCACAAGAACACTGCTTGCCAGAATGTCATAACCAATGTATAATTAAATATGAACGCAAAATGCACCTTGGATAGAGTGTTGTATTATAAGATATATTTATTTATATTTATATAATGGTATATATTATAAAGTATATATTAAATATTAGTAAAATATAAAGTGCAAACATTGCTGCTTGGCACCTTCTTTCACAAAATATATATGTATTTTTTTTTTTTCAAATGAGCAGATTCGGCAACTGCATTGTATTTTATTCGGGTGAATTATTTGTCTGTATTAATAGTATTTATCGGGTTGAGCAATGTTATAATAATATTAATGAACAGCAATGCTGAAAGTAGTTGACCCATAACGAAAGTCAAAACTTTTTTTTTTAAGTACATGAACAAACCCATACTAAGCAAGTAAATCTAGACAATGTAATAGTACATTTACTGACTTGTGACAGTAGTTAGTGAGCATAGGTTGATAAACCATTAAAAGAGAATACAAGGAAAAAACGCAAAACAGAGTAACGTTAGTCTGTGTGATTAATTGTTTTAAATGAATATCTGAATATTTCTCTCGTGTGTGTGTGTGTGTGTGTGTGTGTGTGTGTGTGTGTGTGTGTTGTTTTTTTAACTTTTATTTCACTAACCTTTTGCTCTTAACCGGCGACAATAATTCACACCCACAACCTGTTCCTTCTTTGAAAGTCACATGACATTACCGCCCAGTTATCCAACTTCCACTGAAGATGAATCTACTTGGTGATTATTAATTTCCGATGTGGACTAAATATACTGTAACTTTTTTGACTTCTACCTCAATGACTAAAATTAGTATATATTATACTCCACAAGATTCAATAAATTAAACATAATCGAGTTATGTTCAAAAGTGGAACATAAGCAATAATGTAATATAAATTAAATGCATTTTTGTAAATGTAACAACCTGCCATTTCCCTTTTTTTCAGTGTGTCCATACCTTGGAATGGGTTCAAATTTTTATTGTGCATGTTCCAACTACAACCACTCCAAACACCGGATAGCACTCTGGGTACGACCCGTGCCATTTATTTATTTATCAAACTCAGGCTTGTACTAGATGGTCCTATTAACAATAATTCTTTAGAGCACTGAAAGCCAAAGTACTATGTGTGTGTGTGTGTGTGTGTGTGTGTATATATATATATATATATATATATATATATATATATATATATATGTAAATATATATATATATATATGTAAATATATATATAAGTATATATGTGTGTGTGTATATATATATATAATATATAGTAACAAAGTCACTATATGGGCACCAGCCTGACACAGATGGACACGGAGGAACATATAAAAAACAAATAAATCTTTTGTTTTTAATTCACCTGTTAGGCATGTCTTCCCTGTAATCCTCACAGCCACAACACAGTCCCAAAGCACCAACAAACACACTAAAACACTCTTCCTTTGCACCACCACTCCTCCCAGTCAACCTTGTCCTCCTCCACCCGACTCTGGCTGCTGAGTGGTGGTTAGTGACTCCTTTTATGGCCCACCTGGAAGTTCTCCAGATGTTTGATCACCTATTTCTGGTTGCACTCACAGGTGGGGCTGAAAATTCATCCAGCTGGGCTCAGGCACCCATGCAGTGCCCCCTGGCGGCCACCCCAGATCCCAACAGGGCTGTGGAGAACTCCGTCTCCCATTGAGCCCTGTAGGAAGCTGAGGCACCACTCTAACCCATCCAGCGTCCAGGTTGAGGTATTGCACCGCCCAGGGCTGCTCCCCCTGAATATACAGTGAATGGGCGTCCCGGCTGGGCATGGGACCCGGCCATCTGCCACTATATATACACATACATATTAAACACCTTCAAACAGAATTGGGAATGTCCACATACAGGAAAAGGTATGACAACTCAGGATCAAACCTCTAATCTAAATGAGGTTAAAAATATACCTTGTACACATGAAATAATGAAAAGGCTGACAGCACATACTAAAAATTATTAGACAACTGCATTACTGGAGCAGCATATGGACAGGAGTGGTCTCTCTCATTGTTTCTGTATTTCCAGAAGGTGGCATATGGAGCTTTTGGAAGAAAATGGAGTATTCGTACATAGTATATATTTTTGCTTCTATACTTTATTAAACAAGAATTTACCACTTTAATTAAATCTTTAACATAAATAAACATAATTTCATTTCCACAGATGTTGATATTTTGGATGACTGTACACTTTACACTGTACAGTTTTATACTGGTCTTGATAAAATTTAAGATAGAAGAGTTAAATCTTCAACAAAATCAAGAAGCTGAACGAGTTTAGACCACGGCTGTCATACAGAGGATGCTTGTACGGTATGGACACCCTGTCAGGATAACCTATACAAGAAGAAATCACGGAACACTTTAACCACATACTAAATTTGTGATTGTATGTCTACTCACATTTTTATTTTTCCTCCCAGAGGCTCAGTGTTTGCCTTAATTCACCTTTGTTTATTAAGTACCACAGCTAGTAGAGTTTAACAGTACTATGGGGTTATGCTTGTGTCAGATTGTCTTCTATTTCCTAGGGTGTTCTGTATTTTAACTTCATAAAATGATACATGTTATGACAAGCCAATACCAACATCACTTTTTTTTTTTTTTTTTTAAATCATTCAATTCAAATATACATTTCTAGCCATGTAATCAGATAACTGGTATTTTTGTAATAAAAGAGTAAATAGACTCACCAAAATTGGGCTTGCCTGTAAAAAATCAAACCAATAGATTAAATTAGGCAGAACTAAGCAGAACGTAAAGCAGATACCCTTCAAAGCAAAGTCAGCATAGAAACAGGAAAAATAGTAATTGTTAAGCAAGATTGTGCTCTTTCCTGCCATCTTTAATAAATGGCAGTGCCGAGGTGATGGTCATCTGGGAGCCTCCCCTTGGCAATACCTGTCAGAAAAGCTCTACTCTAGATACATGAAGAACAAATGCATCTACACTGTGATTTTTGTCACAGGATGCCAAAGGGTTGGTTACTCTCTGCAAATCAAAATGTTACACCTCCACTGTGCATCAAGAAATGATGAACCTTCTTCCTTTGTTTAAAATGTTCTTGTTGTATCATTACCATTGACTAGTACAATTTCCCAAGTGGCCTTATTAGATGAACTTGGAAACTATTGTAGTTTCAAAGTGGCATGTTCTTTTTGCCATTAAAAAAAAAACCCTATTGGACATTTTTGCAAACCACAGCTGTGAACTCTCAGTACAAAACTGCTCTGTAGATGTAAAGTTAGCATGTTGTTCATCACAAATCAAAAGGATCACTGAAAATTATAATAGTAATGAATCTTTTTTTTTTTTGACACTCAAATCTTCACTTTAAAAAAATGGTATCTTTTAGGGTGATTCCATTAATGTCCTGAGTTACCGGTTTATTTTCCAGAAAGTTTGATTAAGTTAAGATTAACTTAAGGGCATTCCATTGACTTTCCAGTGCTAAAATCTCAAGAGAACTGTCTGTGTTGTTAGTTTGGGATTTTGTAGGGTGAGACTGATTGCCCTTATTAACCCTTTGTCCTCTGTTTTATATGCTGCAGTATGCAGTCATTTGTTCCAAACCCTATCCAAAAAGTTATATATATTAGAGCCAGGGACATTCAATGTCTATTAAAAACAAAACAAAAAGTCTTCTCCTTGAAACATAAGAACAACTCATTGTTATAAAACTAAAAATCAAGTAGACAAACGCATAAGCTGTTTAAACTGCTTAATTTGTAGTGTGTTCTTGGTGTCTGTACATTTTTTTTCCCATAGGTAGTGTTTCCTCCTTGGTTTTTTTATTTTTATAGGGAAGTGTAGCACTTTTCATAGTTGTCAGGTTTGGACAGGTGTGGTGTTGCTTGTTTCTGGGTGCTTCGTTTAACTGACAATTGACAGCCTTGTAAACATTGCATGTGAAATAATAATCAAAATATATTGATGTGAGTTTAAATTATTTTGGTGTAATCCATAATAATAAGAGGAACTTGAAAACTTGGGCTGAGGAATAGTGAAATAATTAAGGGAAAGATCAAAGTTAATTTGCACATGATAAAAATTGTCAAATGAACGCAAGAGGCTACAGGCAATTGAAAGTTTTTAACAACATTAGGAAGAATCAGTCAATAAATTCCTAAACAGTCAATGTTCAGCAAAGTCCTAAAGGCTACAAAAGGTTTATCCGAAATCATTCAGGGGGAACTGGGCGACAGACAACTCGGCAACATCCTTTACCAGTTAGGTAATAGTTAGGTTCAAAGAGATTTTTGAATGATATTTAAATGACAACGTAGAGCGCCGGAAAATACACAGAACCACCTGCTTTATGAGAGTCCCAATACGTTGAGAGTAAAGATATTCCTTAAGCTGTACTCGCAGGTCACCTTTTGTATTCTAAATAATGTTATCATACGATTACAATCAATACAATTTATATAAAGCTTAGCAATTTTGGTTGCAGAGGATAATGTAAAATAGAGTTTGTTCCATCTGCAGAATAGCATTCGTTCATCAATTATATAAATTTATTTTCAATATTTTAAATCACATTGTCATTTAAATATACTTAAAAAAAATCTCTTTGAACCTAACTATTACCTAACTGGCAAATGATGCTGGCAAATTGTATTTCGCCAAGTTGTTTCTTCGCCAAATTCTCTTCCGTCGACTTGTCTTTTCGTCGAGTTGACTGTCGCCCATTTGCAACTGAACCAAAAGAAATAATTAGGAGCCAGAATCGAGTCATACACAGACATAAAAAGAATAAATACTTGTGGAGAGGACAAGGACGTATGAATGTTCAATTTATTGTAGATACAGAAATATAGAGAAAGTATGAAGAGATTCAGCTAGCATCAAGTCTTGCATTTAAAATCTGCATAACTCTTTATACCTTAAATCATAAAGACATACTAAAATGTAATTATATTCATGTTGCAATATACATTATACTTTAATTATAATTAAGTAATCTGATAAAGAAATAAAAGTTCAACCTGTTAACCAGTATTGAAAAAACAGCCACAGTAGAGAAGGACGAGCTGGAGAGTCTAGAAAAAGAACTTGGGAACCACTTTGACTTCATTTATTAGCAAACTTTACAATAAAAAGTTGGGTGCTTTTTAACTTTGATAGCTTTTTAGTCAGAGACTTGTTGCCAGAAGTTGGATTTAAAGTAATGCTAGGATATTTCTCTCTCTGTCTCATCCTTAACGTGATGAAACACAATTTATTCTATTCTATGTATACCCAGTAAAATTTAGCAAAATCTAAAACAAACATAAAATATACGTGTCAAATGGGATGGAGGGGGAGTAGCGGAGCTTGACAAAATTTCCATCTTGAAAAACCAAACAAAAAGCACCGGTCTCTATGGTACATGGCTAAAAATGGACAGAAATGGCTAAAATGGACAGAAATGGTTAAAAAAGCTAAATTATGTATCACGCAAATCAAAAGAGTTTATTCTTAAATTTCATAATACATTTGTCATCCCACATTTGGACAATTTTAAAAGTTGAAGAATTAGTGACGTTGGAAAGTTCAATATGGTGGCTGACAGTGGCGTCATACCACCGAAAAAAGTATATACATTGGTTTCGGTTAACGCAGGGAAGCCGCCTACCAAATTTCGTGAAGATGGGGCCATGAATAAGAAAGTTCAACATGGCGGACGTTGTTGACCGTTATGCATAGAATTTCGAAATGAAACGTGCTTAACTTTTGTAAGTAAGCTGTAAGGAATGTGCCTGCCAAATTTCAGCCTTCTACAGACACGGGAAGTTGGAGAATTAGTGACGTTGGAAAATTCAATATAGTGGCCGACAGTGGCGTCATACCACCGAAATAAGTACATACATCGGTTTTGGTTAGCACAGGGAAGCCACCTACCAAATTTTGTGAAGATGGGGTCAGCCTTCTACCTACACGGGAAGTTGGAAAATTAGTGACGTTGGAAAGTTCAATATGGCGGCCGACAGTGGCGTCATACCATCGTAATAAGTATGTGCATCGGTTTCGGTTAGCGCAGGGAAACCGCCTACCAAATTTCGTGAAGATGGGGCCATAAATAAGAAAGTTCAACATGGCGGACTTTGTTGACTGTTATTGACTGTTATGTGTAGAATTTCGAAATGAAACCTGCTTAACTTTTGTAAGTAAGCTGTAAGGAATAAGCCTTCTACCTACACGGGAAGTTGGAGAATTAGTGAGTGAGAGTGAGTGAGTGAGTGAGTCAGTGAGTGAGTCAGTGAGGGCTTTGCCTTTTATTAGTATAGATTGATATTTTAAGTAAAGGAGATGTACTGTATATTATAATGAATGTATTCAATATACAAAAAATACAAATTAAAAGATTAAAAAAAAGCTTATGCACCAAACATTTGGGCCAGTGGGCAAAATACGAGGGCATGAGCCTATCTGGGCTCAGTACTGGCACCTCACATGCAACAAAGTTACACCCTTCAGACTCTGGCTTTGTTAAAGGATTATTTCTATCAGTTTTGCCCTTAAAATTATTGTTAATCTTGTTCTCATGCTTTTCCCAGTAACAACCCTGCTTCCTTCCGACCACTCGTTTATTTTTCCTTTGCGTATCATTTCCTAGTCTTTCTCTCAAAAATCTTTGGGTGTTTGTACGCACGCTCAACAGTGACTAAATATTAGTTTGGAAACGTCAGGATTAAGGCTAGGCTCAAAGGCCTGTTGTTATCAAATCTTTTGTTATGATGAATGGGTCTTGTTGCTTAGATTTAGGACCAACTGTCAGTACCATTATCAACACAAAAATAAATAAAAAAAATAAATGCTTGCAAATATTAATTAGGAAAACAATATTAGACACAATGGATGTGACATGTTCTGAAAAGAAACTAACTGGCCATATTAATTTAAATGAAAAATTAAAAACAGAAGCTGGAAGTTGTTTTAACCACAGACCTTACACATTTAGAGTTTGTACCTGTCTGCCTTTAACTAACTGCTAAAAAGTGCCAAAAAACTCTTAAATAAAACAAATCATGAATCAAACATACTGAAGCGTGACAACTTACAAAGCAAAATTTAAAAAGTATGTAACAAGCAATAAAAAGAACCTGCCAATTTAACAGCAATTCACAAGACCTGATAATGGCTTTGGCCCTCGTTTTATGAAAAGCAGATTTCCTTCCTGACATTGCACCTTGACTTTCATGGTGCTGGTCACCATGCTGCTTAGTTGCACGACCATGTCACAGCACAAAGGCCATGATATGAAAAATAAAATAATACGCAAAAATTGATGCCATACATGGTGCATTTTAGCCCAATTGAAACTGAATTCTAATCCCAAAAGTAAAAGTGAATATTATAACATCTTTATAGTTCTTTAAAATTTGGAAAATAATTGAAAAAGGAAACACCTGGCATCCAGTTAGCATTATAGGGGGATAAAATGCAAAAAGTGATATTGCATTTAAATTCTTCAGCACATTTTCAGGAATAAAAGATAGCATCCTGTACATTTCTCCCATATTTATATTTCACCTGAAATACAGATTACATGAGAATACAGCTAAAATAGGACCTAAAATGTAAGATGTCCAGATGCTTTTACAAGAGAGAAGCCAATGAAGTCAAATATTCATAATAATAAATTAAATGTAACTGATTTAGATAAAACCTGCTCTCTTTTCTGCTTTTTTTTTTTTTTTTTAAACAAATGTGGAATAATATATGGAGACTAGGTCTGCCATGTGCAATCATGTATAATACTTAGATTTGTTTCATTTTTGCATTTACCAAGAAGGTCAATACATGAAGTCATCTGTATCAAGGAATTCCATTTTCTAAGTCTTAATGAAGAGAAGGAAAACAAAGTGTTGTCTCTTATTGCCACAACTTAAGGGAGCAGAACAAATTTTCTCAAGAAGATTATGAAGCATTTGTCATAGTGTGTGGGTGCTTCTAGGAGATCTTGTGAATGAGTTCTTGGTGATTTACACTTGCAATGTGTTGATGTGGAATTAGGGTGCGTCTTCTACAGCTATGTGATGTGAACTACTTTAAGTAAAATAAATGCTCTTTTCCGAATTATATACGGTTCCATGTATAGTTTATTAACAAACATATTTCCCTTCATTGCATTACCATTTTTTTCCAGTTAAATGCTCAGATACAAACACAGTGACTTTATAGTGCGCTACTGTATGGGTACGATCAGCTTTTAAGTATGCCATCTATCATGTGTAACACATCATTCTATTATTATTTACTAAACATCTTCCATTTAATTTCCATCCATTTTAAAACAATTTCTGGACCAAAATGGGTTTTGATTATTTTAGCCTGTTTGTGTAAGAGCAAGTAAATGAGATAAGTACAGCAATAGCTGACCCTGGAATGGCCCCAGTGGATTGCAGCAAAAGAGATTTTAATTACAATATGTCTCAAGTTTCATCTCAGATTAAGGCACTCAACTCATCTAGCAAACTGTCATCCTTAAATTTAACCTAAACACCTTCCAGGAGATGCTTAAATGAAGTAGTAGGGCAATGCTGTATTAAACTGCAAATTGGGAATGAGGTTTTCAAGTTTAATCAGATAAATAGAGCATATGTGTAATATAATAAGAATCCAAATAGAAAGCTTTTTCAATTAAAGTCGTGCTCCCCAGTGACTCACTTAGCAAGCATGTTATTTATCTAAATTCGGCCTTCATCGTACTCCTTATGTCTCGGTGCCACCCCTTGGCAAGGCATAGTTTTCTTGGCAAAAATAATCATGACCGCAGGTACATAAAATTAAGTCTTTATGTATTAAAACAAAAATCAAAGAGGTGATTCTCACAAAGGAAAAAAATATCAGGTAGACAGTAAATGTCTATTTCCCATTATTTCATAGGCTTTACTTTTTTCTAAGTTAGTCCATTAGCCCAATTTAAATGTATTTCTTTATGCTATCACCTCTAGACTGCTGACCCTCTATCCTGATCATCCTCCTTCCTCAAGGGGAACTTGTGTCTCTGGCTTTCAACTCAACAATGTAGCACTTATTTATTTATTTTTAAGCATTTTATTGATTTTATAAAAATCAAATAACATTCCATACAAGCAATGTTCGAAACCCCACCAATGAGAAAGAGAACGAGGCCAACAGAGTAAAACTTTAAACTAGTAAAAATAAGTAAATATCTAAATTAATAAATTAAAAAAAGAATAAAACAATGTAGTATTTAGACTTGCACCTTCATGTTATGTTCTTAATTAGCAGTAACTGTAAAACACTCTGGATTGCATAGCAGTATTTTTTAACTTCAACACTGTGCATGTTTTCCACCAGGATAGTGTAAAAAATTAAATGAAAGGTTCCTGCTGTGTTTTGGAACTGTCAGCCACTAGTTGCATTATGCTTAATGTGCTTCTTCACATTTTGCTTGTCTGAACTCTTTTCTGGTTATTTGTTTCCTGTCTATAGATTTCCGTTTCTAAATCTGATCCTCGCCCTTTACTGTAGATTTCGGGCAGTCTATTACAATTTATAAAAAGCAGGAGGCAGTGTTGAGGTGGCACTAACCTCACAAGAAAACTGGCTTGATGAAAACAGGTAGAACTGTGACCACACAGAGGGGTCACCAAGTTTCTTTGAGCCAGCCCTGTTTTCATCAGGTGCCAGCATAAGGTTAAGCATGCATTGTCAGTAATGGCAGGATGGTGCAAATATTAGTGCTGTCACCTTGCAGCTCCATAGACCTGGACTTGACTCTTCCCCTAAACCCATTCTTTATGTGTTACTTTATAGTAACTAGACTTACTGCTTTGATGAGATGCTGTTGAAATCAGCTATAGATTTCTCTCGTTGTGATTAAATGATGCACTAGTTCTACAGCGAAAATGTTATTATTTAGTATTTACTGGTAATGTCTAATTGTTGATGGGTAGATTTTAATTTAGGTGCATAAAGCTTACAGCTGGGGTTTCCATATATTACCAGATCTTTCAGCAACGAAAACAATTTTGACCAATGTTGGTCACTTAATCAATTACCAGTAGAAAAATGCAGCAGTAAAACAAAACCCATAAAAAAAAAACATAAAAAAAGACAAGCACACCACTTCCCTTTCCAAAGTTGTTTTTCTAGTCAAGGTGAAGGATGGACTTGTAGGTTAAATTGTTTTATTTGAAAACATTAAAGTTTTATTTAATAAAACTTTACCTTTGTTTCTCCTTTACCATCACACATAAGATATCTTCTCACTCTCAGTGTCTTTATATGTCTTTTCCATACATATGATTTCTTTCTAAATTTACAGTTGCTCCTTTTTTTATATAGAGTCTTCCGTTCATACTAAAAGCACTGTACACGTTGAGATTCATAGTATCCCTGCTTATGCACACATTCACACACACACACACTTGCATATACTATATATGTTTAGATGTTGTAAGGGACGGCCAGCATCCTTATGTGGTCGGGATGTCCATGAGGTGGATGGATTGGGGAAGCCGACTTCTTTAGAGCACTGTCTGAACGCTAAATGACAGCCACCCTGGGTAGCAGCAGTGCCTGGAATTCTCATAGGGCATCATGGGACATGGTGTTCTTCAGATCAGCCCTGTTGGGTTCAGTTGGTGCCACAAGGAAGTGCTGCAGGAAATGGGGAACCCTACTTTGTCATATTCCCATTTCACCCAGAAGTGCTCCCATGCCACTTTTTTTGTGACACCAGAAGAACTTTCACATATCCCATTAAGGAAGCAGACTACCTCAGTTCCAGTGAGCCAGAGTTGGGGGGAGGAGGACAATGTTTGCGTGGAGGAGTCAGTGAAAGAGAGAGAGAGAAAGACAGGAGTAGACAAGAAATTACCGAGTGCTGTATATTCAGTGTTCTATTGCTATACTTGTGTTGGTGGTAGTGGGAAACACTTAAGGAAAAGAGTTTCCCATAAGTAAAAACTCTGGTGCTTTTACACTTGTGTCTGAGCCTGCTTGGGTTGGGTGTTTGGGGAGCTGGAGTGCTCCCCATTGTCCACAATATGTATGTATTTCTACACACACATGTCAGGAAGTCTGAATAGCTGCAGTCAGATAATTGAGATGGGGAAGGATTATGGTGATGCACAGTCAGTAACATCTACACCCTTCTGCCCCTAAAATGTTTTAGGAGAACCCAACACTCAAGGAGCAGTGATGTTACTTCCAGTCCAACCCAGAGAGTCTGGCCTCTTCTGGTCTGTCCATTATATCAGAAGCCCCAAAACAGGAAGTCATTGTTTAATTTGGAACCACACAACAGGGAGTGCAGGCCATCCTAAGAAAAGTCCTCTAAGAACTCAAACTGCTAATAGGCAAGGCTAACAGCCCATTATTATTTTGAGACACCTATGATTAAAAGTTATATTCCCAGGAATCCCCAAAACTTCATTGGTTGTCTTGCCTTTTCTTATTTAGGGTAACATAAATAGCCAAAGTAGAAATAATAATAATGTTTAATTACTATAGTGCCTTTATCAAGCTCAAAGTAGGCTACAGAAAAAAGATTTTTGGGGCTACTGTTTGCATTCGTTTTTAAAACACAAATAGAGTAAGTGAGTACATTTTTTAAAGTACAGGCAGGATTAATGACTTACTCAGGCTGACTAAGTGAGTCAGAAGTAGGGATTGAAGTGGCATCCATATTGTTTACAGTCCAGTGCTTTAGCCTGTAGTCCAGAGTGCAATTTGGAATTGTTTGCTGTGGCGGAGTTTAACGAATGAATGATCATGGTGTGAATGCAATAAACTGATGGTTGTGGGTACCTTTTATGCACATGTGGTGCTGGATTGACTGTGACTCCCTATAAACTAAGGCAGAATTAAGGAGGTTTGAAAATGAATGAATGGATGACAGACAGACCTTTCGTTAGCGTTTATTAGTAGAAAGTACCTTCTCGGCATAGCCTTTGCTGTACTGTTCATAATTTATTGCATTCAAAAGCAAAATGCATTTGTTAATTGAATAACAACACAATTTTGGTAAATATATTTTTGAAGTTAATAATTAAAATTTTAAACACCTTTAATACTACTATGTGCAATGTATAATTGTTTTGTGAAATGTGTTAATAGCCATGGTTAAAAAATATCTGTCACATTTCTCAGTGAAATTTTGTGAGAGGTGAATTGCAAGTTGAGACATTACTTTTTTTTTGCCTCTGGAGAATTTTTTTTTTATAAGACTGTGTCATCAGAAAATCTGTTCCAGGATCCTCACGTAAATATTCACAACATAATCTGGAAATTGTTTTTATGCTCCTTTAAGAATGTGCCAGGAAATCTGCCGCTTTCGGTTTAGGCAGTGAGCTGACATTTATTATATGAATAATCTGATCATGTTGAACCTACCGTCAATAGGGGCCACTAATCCTGTTTCATGTTGAACTTTGCCATCTTCTTTTCTTCTAATGGGAAGAGGCACATAGGCAGTTTTGTTGTACACAGCAAAAATCATCACTAAGTGGAAAAACAAATGTGGTAATTATATCAAATGTGTCACCCAAGACCAACCTGTCTTGTTAAATAATATATATATATTTAGCCACGTTTTGTAGTTAAGGTTCAAGTCAGCATAACAGAAAATTACACTTATAGATCTTTAGGAGAAACACAGCTGCATTTGTCTGAGTCTAGCCATTGTGCCCTTTAACCTAAATAATAAAAAGACGGCATGTCATTTAGCAAAGAGTAAATTCTGATGTACTTAGTGGAGGACTGTGAAATGTCTATATTCATTATACATGCAATGTTTCTCCTGCAATATAAAAAAAAAAATTTGTTTTGTATCTATTTATTGAGCTTGTCTCTCTTATGCTCAATAAGTCTATTACTGAATCTTTGTGATACTGGTCCACATAAATATCTGATGACCTCACAATGACAGCCATCAATTTTTTGACAGCATTATTATGTAGACACACATATGGCACACAATTTGTCTTCTTGCATTATTTATACATTGGCATTCATAAAGTAAACTTTAGTGTGTCCAGTCTTCATTCATGGCAAAGCAGGGAAGCCAGTGGCAAGGGCAAGGCCAATATGAACACAGTTTTATTATTGCATTCTTATTTTTCAGTTTCTAACTAAATGGAAACTTCTTCTCAACCAACCTACTGCCTTGTTTTCAGGTGTTTTTTTATTGTCTGCCTCATGGTAAAGTTTCGTTGTATAACAGGTATAAATGAAGCAGCTGTTTGAGAATGGAAGACCCTTATTCACTGTTCTGATGAATTACAAGCAATTCAAGAAAATTATTTTACAGGATGGCAGCACAATAGCACACTGATTAGCATTGCCATCTCCCAGCTCAAGGGGAAGTGGTTGTGGAATTCTTTGTATGAAGTTTGACAATTGGTTTCGTGTCTGTGTGGGCTTTTCTCTGGGCATGCCAGTTTTCCTCCCACATCCAAAAATGGAATTGTATCATTAACTATTAGTGTGCCCAGCGATAGACTAGCATTTTGTTCAATGTTGATTTCAGCTTTACACCCAATGTTACCGAAGCTGCATCTTTCTACTTTCCTAAACTGAAGTAAGCAGATCCATCCATTATCCAACCTGCTATATCCTAACTGCAGGGTCACGGGGGTCTGCTGGAGCCAGTCCCAGCCAACATAGGGTGCAAGGCAGGAAACAAACCCCAGGCAGGGTGGAGTAAGCAGATGGGTTTAGGTAATGGGTAGAGAGAATATTAAAGGAATGATGGGGTCATACAACTTTGCATTCCCTTTCAAATTCTTGAGTAAATATATAATAATATAAACATTGAAACTGAATCTAAATTGCATATAAATGTATTTGTTTAGCACCTACTAGGCAAAATGAGTGTCCTTATAAATCAAATTATGTGCAATTGATAAATATTGCTATCAAAAAAAAAAAAAATTGTGAAAAATTGTGATCACTTATGTTAGGATCCTGTCAATGGCATATGTTTGTCACTTAAAGACTTTGCATAGAGCAGTGAAGGCGATGAATGAGCTTTAGGGTAAAGTGTGTGTTGAAATGTCTTTAGTTTTGACTGGATGTCAATTTTCATTTTCTGAGTCACAGATACAGTAAATACTTTATTGGCGTTGAGAGGACAGATAAGAAAATAATTGTACATAATATACTCAAACTCTAAGAGGTAACTGTAGCAAACATTTGAACTATTTCAAATTAACAAAAGACAATGGAAAAAAAACAAAAAGTACTTTGTGTACTCTAGAGAAGATGTATGATTTGACAGCAAGTGGTTAAAAAAAAGACTTAGAATAGCATTTCCCAGAACACTGTTCTTATGCTGTGAGTATGAGACATTGCCTATGATATCCAGCAGCTTTATGAAAATCCATCTGTCTACTGCCATTGTGTCCAGATTCAAGGTTAGTACTCAAAACAGAGCAAGCCTTTCTCCTTAACTTTGTAAATTGGCATTGTCTGTTCTTCTGCAACTGTCCCAAGCACATTTACAACTACAAAACAATCCTCAGGAGCTACAGTTGACTATGGTTACTGTTTTCGAAGTCTAATTCAGATTTCTTTCAAGGTGTACTATGAAGTACTTCTATACATACACCAAATCAACTTACATTTTTGGGACAGAGACTGGAATTGGGGTAACCTAAAGTCCTCCACCATCTCCTTGATTTTGCTAATGTTGAGCTGCACGTAGTTGAATCCACACCATTTAACAATGGCATCCACAAGGACTCTGTGTTCTTCCTTCATCCAATGTTTATACATCCCATGGCATCAAACTTCTGCAGATGGGCTTTATTTGAGGTCTAATAGTATTTCCTTGGGGAATTCTTGTGTTGTTGACTACTTATTCCAAAACAGTTCTTTAGTCTCACAGTCTGAGGTCGTAACCCAAAAATCTTAAGTGGATGTCTTCAGTTTGATGTTCAAGCCAACTTACCAGCAGTGTTAAAATAATCTGAAAGTATTTGCCTATATCTTCTCTCAACTGCAAGAATGAAAAAAAACACAGCATGATAAAACATTTTCATAACATAATGTTTTCTGACTTCATACATTTCTCCATGTTAAAATTTAAATTCATTGTTATAAATGTCATCAAAGAAAAAAAAAATCCAAAGTGTGTGAAGCAGCATCTAATGTTACACCCCATTGCATTTACTAATAAAGAAGTGTAATACCGTCTGATGGTCTGAAGTAAAAAAAAAAAAATGCTCCTGAATATGTAGGGATGAGTCCTGAGATGCCTGGCTAGTTTCTAAAAACTAAAGGAGATGATTGAGTCGAAGAAGAGGAAAAGATTGAGAGAGACCATTTCTGAGACTGAACTAATTTAGGAAGAGGAGAGATTTATTAAAAGGACATTACAGTAATATACTGTAAGAGTAATGTACCTGTACAGGAATGTATGCAACAGAAGGATTGCTTTGCACCTCTGACTTTGAGTAACATCTTCAACCTAAAAAGTTGTGTTTGTGTCTCTAGGGCTCAGCAGCTTTATTGCTTTATTTCCTCAGGAGTAATCATTGAATTAGGTCATCTGTGGTTCACTAGACCAATGATGCAGCAAAAAGGGTGTAAATTAACTTTAATTATATGTGATAATAATTTCTCTGTGTTAAGGACAGCTTATTTGTGTATATGCTTAAAGTACAATGAAGAAATGCGAAGGAACAGAAGTTGAAATTATACAGGTTGAATTTTATCTGAGCTGTCTAACTTTCTGTAATTAGGGTGGCCTATTACACCATGGAAAGATCACTATATACAAACATTTGAACATTTTCTTTACCGTTTGGAGTTGAGAGAGGAAGGAAGCAGCTATAGAAAGGGCGACAGTCACAGACTACATTCATTGCCACACAAGTTGACTTTGCCAGTTATTCTAATCTCTATGACAAAGAAAACTGGAAGCACACAAAACACCTAATGTAGACGAGGTGTTGATTCCACACAGATGTGGCCAGGCCAGAAATTGACAGAGCTGCGAGGCTACTGAACTGTTGAATTGGCAGACTAGCGAGCGCATCAGAACTAGGAAATGACAGAAAAGATTATCATCCTAAACCGATAGAAATCAGAACCAAAAGATTCATTTATTTTACAAAAGTACATAATCCCAAAACACCAAATACACTAAAAGTCACAAATCCACAGGCAGAGGTCTCCTTAAACTAATTTTTGAAATTAGCTAATCACTTGCAAAGTTTTTTAACTGTATTTACAAACTTGGATACAAAAACTAATGTGCTGAGATCTTATACACCAATAGCGTGGTGATGTTCTGTGTTACAGGGGCCGAAAGTAACAACTTGGTTACTGCTATAGACAAATATACAAAATGTCAGTTGCCACAACTAAAATGATGAACAAAATGGCATTGTATAAATGTATAACTAGCAACAATAAAATTTTAGTAAATAAGTCAATATATACAGAAATGTAACAAATAAGTACAAAATTAAATTCAAATACAAAAACCCCTAAATCATGACAGCTACTGTACATTAGGGAAAAAAACACATTGGGATATCTGGCTTTGGGTGGACTGACATCCTGTTGAAAGTTGTTCTTGCTTTATGCTGGATACTGCTGAAATAGTCTCTTCAGGACCACAAATGGAAATAATTCAATATGTGGGGGTCACATTTATTTCATTACACTAGTTCTTTTAGCTTTGAATAAACCATTAGATCTAAGTGTTAGATAACTTTGGCCTTGCTCTCAGATTAAAGCTGAATTTGTACAATTTCTTGACAGCTAAGCCAGTACAGACTTGGCTTTACTTTCTGGGATTACCTTAACACATCTTCTAGTCCAGCCTTTTGTTATTCTTCTTTCCATTTGTAGTGTTGATTCTACGTCAGAACTGCTTGCTTCCACTCACACGTCTGACTGTTTTCTGTATTCTGCACTTAGAGTACATGATTTTCTGCTTATAAATATGGTTTTGACTCATTGCTTTATTTTATGTTACCTGAAATTCAGTACCTGTACTTTAGGTTCAGCTATACCTTTACCTAAAAAAATATTTTTAAAGCCTGCATTGGGTAAAGTTGGATGCTAACTTGGAGCTGTGTCGGGAGAGTCATTAAATACTTGCAACTGTCCTGTGGCTCTCATCACCCAGGTCTCATTTCTGCAATGTTTTTTTATTGTATCTCCAGTACTATTGAGGTAGAGGAACCTTATCATTCCTAGCACAGTGCTTATCTGGAAACTTGTGAATTCCGTCCATAAATTACTTTGTCCACACACGACAATATAGTACTAAGTCTTGTCGTTTTCAAGCTAGTGGGGCTTGCCTTTTAGTGAAATCCTTAAAGCCTAACTGGGGAAACATTGAAACATGGTTCATACTATCTTGCAAAAAAATTTACAAGCAGAGTACTATGATTTCACCTACAAATAGTTTGAAAGTACTACATATCATTGCAGAATGAATAAAAAGATTAAAATAATTCAAATTAATTTTATTTGGATATCTTTAAATATCCAGTATGAGTGCTGGTGTGTAGATGTGTAAGGAAATTAGCTGCTGTCCAGTCTATCAATGCTTCCAGTACTGCCACAACTCTCCATTGGAAGAAATTGGTTTTAGACATAAATAACTTAAAGTAAAGGGAGGCCAATAAAGAGCACTTCCGCAAAAAAATTCTTAAATAATTTTAAGAATTTTATTTACCCCTGAATTAAATTATATGGGTTTGAGAATGTGTATGTGTTTTGCTTAAAAAGCATCTGTTTCAGGGTAATACAATAAGTAACACCACTTCCTCATGGATCACATATGTTGGGTTCAAATCCCATACCTGATTATCGTCGAGGGAGAGGGAAGTCTGGGAATCTCTGCTCAATCTCTGCCCCCGTGATCTCGGATAAGCAGTAGAGGATGGATGGATTATCGTTTATATGATAAGCTCATGTCTGTATGCATTTGCGTCTCCAAAGACATGCTGGTTAGGGTAACTGGACTTTTTATTGTACATTGGCTAAGTGAAACCATCAATAGACTAATAGTCTTGTCAAGGGCTGTTTCCTTCCCTGCACATGGATAAGTTAGGAAAGACTCAGGTGTCCTACAATTGTTAATTAGATGACGCAAGTTCAACAACACTATTCTAGATGTGCATGGGCTATCAGATGTGTTGAACACACTGTGATTTTAAGGATTTCTTATGCCTTGTGTGTGAAGGCATATATTGTAACCTACATTGCATTCTTAGCTTTCATTTGTCCAAGTAATTTGCAGGCATCTAATTTAGAGTGATTTACCTAAAATCTAAAAGCATAATATTGTGTGTGTATGTGTGTAAACATATATAATATATATAACAGATGTTAGACACTATAAATTGGCTGCTGAAAGTTGGCCACATACAGATTCTTGTGGGTTGTACTTGTTTAAATGCAATGGTATCCAGCCTAGAACTTGTTTCTCTCTCGAGATCAGTACTGCTGGATAACAAGCAAGCAAAGAATTTTTATCTTATATACCACCCTTCAATAGTGGACACAGTTATAGTACAACTACCTTTTTTTATTTTTACAGTTGGAGCACAGACAGGTTAAGTATCTGGGCTGAAGAGCACATAGTAAGCCAGTGGTAGGGATTAGACTGCCAACACTGAAGTTTAGAGTCCAGCTGTTTAGTCAGTAGATCACTCTGATTCCATATTATACAAGTTCCATATATTTACTGTATTCTGAGGTAGAATAAGTTTAAGAAAATGCATAGAAATATAGATTTATACATGAGCATTTCTATTTTCATTTTTTCAATTAAAATGAAGACTGTTGTTTTTACATTCTTTTCATGGGTAATTTTTTAAAATGTAGGTTTTTTATTGATAAAGGATGACAGTTTTTTTATTGAGCTTCTGTAATGTCTTAATTTCCCCTTGGGGACAAATAAAGTATATCTAATCGAATCTAAATAAGGTTAACAGTAGCATTATCATTAAATCAGACAATCAATAAAACAAAGAACTAATTAATCAGTGTGTGTTTCATAGACCATTTTTCATGTAACCAACTAAACAAAGGGACTACTGTCCAAATCAATTAGTGTTACTATTTGTGAGAATAGGACAGTTTAGTTTATGCATAATACCTGAATGCTGGCAAAACGTTGGACTGTTTAGTCCTATTGCGCTTCCACCCCTTCCATACAGTGGTGATGAATTGTGTGCTTTGTGGGGACTTGAGAATTGACACTATTGTTCAGTGAGACTCTCCATTCATCTTCTTTTCACATGAAATGGGGCACTTTTCTTCAAGAGTAAGAACTCAATTTATTCTCCATACTTTATTCTTCCATTCAGCGCTAGAATTTTTGTGAGAGAGTTGTCAGCCATGTCAAATACAAATGCTGAAAGTTCTCAAAATGGTTCAATTTGCTTCTTGGGTGAATTCGGTATCTGAACAGTAAAAAGTGATCATAGAAGCATTTACTTCCCATTCTGTTTGTCATCATGTTTTCCTCTACACCACATTAACAGTTGTCAAAGAAGGTAAATGCCCTGACATTATGATGGTACTCTGTGAGAGTTCTATAAAGAAATGTCCCTCTTTTAAATCACTTTTGGCTTTGCTTTACTTGGAGAAAGAACTTTGGGCCTGGCCAAATATGATTGCCCCAGCTAGGCACATCTGAGTTGAAACAAGCAGTGAAAAATAATCAGTAATTATGTCATGCTTATCTGGTTTACATATACGCTATGTATTTTCACTGTGATATTTTTATGTCCAAATTTATCTTTAATGCAACATTTTTTTATTAGAAAAATATTAAGGAGGACAAAAGAGTGAAATATATGCATAAGCATTTGATTCCAGTTCATTAAGGTAAAAAATAATTGCCTAATGTGGACACGTTTACCATGCAGTTGCCATCCTATCAGTGAATTGTTAAAATGCCTGCTACCATGCATGTATGATGATGCAAAATCCCCTATGATTGGCTGGACCAGATTGCAGCTTAGGTAGGCCTGGACCCTTCCAGGCATGACCCACAGCTACATCCCAGTATTTCTTGGCATTCTTGTTCTTTGAAGAAACAAGAACAGAGCAGAAATGAAAAGTGTACTGTGTGAAGAAACATTTTTGACTATGTTTGTTCCAGATGTCAGTATTTAATTCCTGTAGACTACATAGGGAATCAGTTGTTCAGGCCTAAACTCTTCCGTTAAAAACAAGTGCACAAAAAAGGCTTGCAATAAAGACAATGTTAATACAGCAGCGACATTTTGTTCTGCAAAAATGTAATTTTTATCTTTTAATAACACTTACCTCAGATATGATAACTCTGCTCTGAGTCAGTCATTACTGCTTGTCATTGGACTAGTTGTAAGAGGGTATGTTTAGCATTTCAGCTTTCATGACGGTGTATCAACATGTTTCACTTCTTCATGACTGTTTGCCAGCAAAAAGGGGTAATTTTTGTAGTAACGATGGAGCTCTCTTGTATGTACGTGATGGCAAAATAGGTGCAAGAAGCAACTACACTGATATACAGTACATGGTGAGTGTTACAGTGCTGATTTGACACTTGCAGGCAAACTGAGGTTGGCTTTTACCTTATTTTTTTCCTTTTGCCCACTAGATTTGAACCTATTCTTGGTCTGGCTCCTGGTCCACTTGCTGGGTTTCTTCCCAACTTTTAGCACTGGACAGTTTTTATACACCAATCAAGGTTTGCTTAAATTAGGTTCCTTATGTGAGGCCATCTCTTCATTTCATGAGAAGCACAACTTCATAATCCCAATATCAGTCTGCAAGAAAAGACATTCTGTTACACTGCATGATTTAAGGAATTCTGCCACTCAGAATGTATCATCTTTTGTGTGCCATTCAGTGGGATTGTTGGATTAGGGCTTTGTTGATCTGTAAGCTGTATTACGAAAGACTCATGTTTTATGACAGTTTTGAGATGTATCAGAGTAAGCCATTAAAAAAGGTGCCTTCTCTTTAAAGAAATCAATATCCCTCAATGTCAACTCTGCAAATGTCTGACATTAATAAAACCTAAAAATCCATTTTGAAAGCCATTCTTGACGTGGGCAGTAATGAGGGGTAAAACTCAATCAGCATTGTTACTAAAATGCAATTGGTTTACTGCAGGGATACAGCACTAATTGTTTCCACTTCCTCAAGATGATTTTTTTTATATCTTAACATTTATTTTTTATTTTACAAACAAGAAAATTGATTCATGTTTAGTCTACTTATTCTGGAATTGAACTGTACTGTAAAATAAAATTGTAATTACTTTCAATAAGCTGTGTCACAAAATTGGAATAATGGTGTAATTTTATAGATCCTGAGAAAGGAGTCTATTTGCTGAGGATCACCTCAAGCAGAAAGGTGACTCTTGGGGTTTGTTTTAGGCTAAAGGACCATAAGGACACATATTTTGAAGGCACAGAGATAGTGTTCTGCTCTTGATTCCATGGGAGTTGTTGAATGATGAAAGTTAGAATAGGATGCATGGAATCTGCAGCTAATGGTGTGACATACGGTGCTAGTACATGAGAGTTCAGCTTGTTGACTGAACTGATTTCCTGAGTGCCTAGTTCTTTAAATGGTTTTGAAAGGCCATATTGTTGTCTGAAGGCAGCAATTTATAACATGTTTAGGGCTTTTGGATAACATTTCATTTAAGTTGTCCACATCAATACGGCCACAAAAACACTTGAAAGTTTTTATATACACGGCCCCTAATCTGGCAGTCTAGAATGAACAAATGAGTTGTGGCAAACACTCAGTGGCACTCAATGGAAGTGAGGCCAGAGTATCGTTGAGATATACGGACAACAGCAGGTGAACGTGGCCCTAGGGCCATGTAGGGTGACATCTGACGTAATGTCTCTTATGATGGTTAAAAAGGAAAAATTAAATATAATGAAAATGAAAATGAAGATATTGTCTTTATAACATAAAAAAAATAAACAGAAAAAAGTGAATCCCATAATTATGCTTAAAGTGTGTTACTCATGTTATTATATGCATATCATATACTTTGTCATACATTCTGACAATAAGAACAACTTCTTATCTCAGTGTATTTAAAATGTATTCTGTATGGCAGTATACAAGGCTGATTAAAATATGAATTGTTACATGTATTTTATACACATTTTATATGCATATAGAGTATTTTAAATATGCAATATAGTGTTACTTATGGGAAGTATGTATGAACATATTGTATTTTTACTTGTGTAATTTAATGTAATTATTTAGTTATACCTGTATATCATAGCGATGCTGAAGGATTTCGGCTGAAAGCAACAGCTGAGAGACAGTGAGAGAGGTTAGGAGCACTCACTGATACAGTGCATGGCCGCACCCACCACAAACCAACTCAGGATCCAGATTAGAACCCGAGTGCAGCCATGCAATGGGTGATACCTCAGCACCACACTGGTTCAGATGGAGTGGCTGAGAAGTGGCTTCCAAATCTTGCCACTGCTACTGTGGCACCATTTCAGCTTCTCCTGCATGCTGTCTCATCTTACACCCTTTCTTAAACATTTAATTGTACATGTCATCTACACTTTTCCCCCAACTCACTTTGTATGGCATACCCACTAACCCAATCACACATAGCAAAGATGGAGAAGGGATGAAATTAGTTGAATTCATTGGACTCCCATAGCAGCAGGCATCCTGAAAATATCACCTCCATTTCACTGTGAAAAAATAATCCTGTTTGTTTTACTTTGTAAAGCTTTATTTATTCTATCAAACAGTGATTATCCCTAAAAGGTATGATTCATAACCTTTAAATATATAGCATTTGGAGTATGTATAGCTTGGAGAACATTTTGAAGAGGTGGATGGAACGTTAGAAAACATGTCAATGTTAACTTTGTCAGTCAATTATAATTTAAGATTGCTCTGGAAATTATTTTTGAGGCATAAAATTCATATTTTTTTAAAAAATTGTGATTAAAAGAGGCTGTCACCAAAGTAACTCCCAATATTCTTTATTATATACAGTTTGTATAATAATACGATAGTTTACCCTGCTTAGTAATGATGCTGTGCATCATCTTGTGTAACATTTACCTGTCCTACATTCAGATTTCATTGCTTTCCCATGTTCATTTAGCCACTCACTGAGATTTTGTTTTCCTCTCTGAGAAGCTGATGGGCCAAAAGGGAATTGCATAAGTTTGTGTGTGAACATTCTGTTTGATGGACTACTCCCTAATTTTAAAAAAATTGCCAAAACTGGCTCCAGCTGCTTACAACTTTACACTGGAAAACGTGGAAATGAATGCATAGATGATAATTGACCAAAAAGTGTCAATATTTTTGTTGATTTTATAAAAATGGTATGTAAAGGTCTTTAGATCTTCATAGACCTTCACAGATAATTATATCCTTGGGCTTTGAAAGTGATCAATGCAAGTTAAAGTGCCGTACTGTATGTACCTAACAGATGTAGCCTCCATCCTTCAAGTGTTTCATCTTAAAATATTGTAAAATGATAGGAGATTAAAGAGACCTTGCTGTATCAGGACTGCTCAGCCCTATTGAGTTGCAGTGGCTGCAGATTTTCATTTTTCTTTCTGTTCTTTGTGACTTATAATGGTACAACCTGCTCGATTTTAAAATGACCCTAGAGGGAGAGGAGGAGGGAGAATTAATCTTTTAATAAAATTGAATCCTGTTTGAGCCTAGCTATGAACTATGTAACAACATGCATCTTAAAAGTACCCAATTCTGAAAAGCAAATCCCTGTACAAATACTAAGTAATGGAATGGGTCAACTCAGCTATTGTAAGTCATACTTAAGTATCTTAAGTGTTGTACCTTCCTAGATAGAAAGAAGGAAAAACATAAAATAATACGAGGTGACACGATTAAAATGTTTGAAATTATGAAGGGAAATAGTACAGTGGACCGAGACTGTTATTTTAAAATGAGTTCATCAAGAACATGGGGACACAGGGGGAAATTTCCATCCATCCATCCATTATCCAACCTGCTATATCCTAACCACAGGGTCATGGGGGTCTGCTGGAGCTAATCCCAGCCAACACAGGGTGCAAGGCAAGAAACAAATCCCGGGCAGGGTGCCATGCCAACCACAACAGTGGGAAATTTGCTAAGTGTAAATTTCACAGAAACATTAAGACGTTTTTCTTTACACAGAGAACCGCAGACATTTAGAATAAGCTACCAAGAAGTGTGGTAGACAGTAGGACTTTAGGGACTTTTAAAACTAGACTTGATGATGTTTTTTAGAAGAATTAAGTGGATAGGACTGGCGAGCTCTGTTGGGTTGAATGGCCTGTTCTCGTCTAGATTGTTCTTTGTTCCAATTATAATTACTTTAAATGAGGAAAGTCGTATAGTACCTTACTTATAATACCCCCAGTGGTCTCTAATGTCTAACTAACAATGCCAGTTCACTTTGAACGATTTGTCTATCATTAAGAAATTGGTGGGATAAAGATTTAAATTAACTTTGAATTTTCAGAACTAGACCTGCATTTATATTTGTGTTTTCCTCCTGGGTACTTTACAAAATGTATAATTATGGATTTATAAGTCACATTTATTCCTTAAGGGTACCCACTGAAAATATCATAGAACGAAACCTGTTCCTCTCTATCTACTGTACTGTGCCAGTCAGTTGCAAAAGCGGTGCATCCTGTAAAGCAAATCATGTTCTTTAGCCGAATAAACTGAACAAACTCAAAAAATATTTACTTGCGGTAAGTTCAAAAGTTCACCATGAGATGGGAGGACAAAACTTAGAAAGCCTTGAGCTATTGCGCTAACGTGGTCTATGTATATAGTGTCTGCAAGCTAAGGAAGCTGATTTGCCATATGCATATAAGAAAGCTAGGAAATTAACAGAAACAGTTTACACATCTGCCAATCTTTTTTAATGGTGTATTTTTTGAAAAGCTTCTCCTTTTCTGCTCATAAATGTAATAAATATGTAATCGTCTATATACCAATAGGGTAAGTAGGCCCTTAGGACTCAAACATATGCTTAGAAAGAAACAGCACAACAACATTTTGTCACCTATGAGGTGAAATGCAGAATATGATGTCCCATAAATAAATCAGTCAATAAATAAATCTGGGCACATTCTTTAAGTTATATTTTGAAAAGGTACCTCTACAAAAAAAGCAGTTACTTTACCTCAAAATGTTTAAAAATAAATAAATAAAAGGATGCTGGTCTTCTTAAATCAATGCTAAATAAAACTACTAAAGAAGATACAGTAGTGCTATTAATTACAGGTCTACACATTCAGTTCTATATAACCAATGGATTGATCTTTACAAGCTTAAGTTTGCTTAAAGAACAATTTTAAAGATGTGTAGATGTAATGACTGTAGGTTAGTGCTGTGTGAGTGAGCATGGATTTGTGTGTAACTTTGCTCTGCAACAGGCTGCCTCCCCATCGAGGGTTATCTGTTTCTTTGTGCTTGGTGATGATGACCAGATGGGCTCTGTGGCCTTGACCTACTGTATATGAAGATGATTCAAGAATGAATGAATGGGAGTGGAACTCAGTATTATTATTTATTTAAGTATTTAGTTTTATGTATTGTATGGTTACTTTTGCCATTGAGTGAGTTCTTTGAAGCAGTACAGTGAAGAATGATACATAAGACTAAAAAGCACTGAATATTTTCTGATTAACTTTTAGATTCTGTAGTATGAACCAGGTACTCTTTTCATGGGTGTCTTTCCTATATTATGCCATCTGCACTATGCAGACTCAGGTCTTCACTGCATGCAGAGAACAGAAAGCCACCATCTTAGCCAGGTTTAGCTCAAGTGACTAATTGGGCCTCTAACTGTCTTTCCTCTTTCCTCTGTCTTTCCTGTGCAGCAGGCGTGTTCCACTTTAGCTCTGCTGCCCAGTGCTGTGAAGCACTTTTCCCTAGGGAAGATGCCATAGGTTATGACATTAACCACAGACAAGAAAACAGTTCTGTATCATGGCATATCTGTGCACGCGTAACTTGTCTTGATTTACTCTATTTCAAAAAGCCTCAGTCTTCAATTGTTAAGTGCACTGCCAGTCTTTAACGCACCAAATAAACAAATGCAATTAACTTAAAGGAAATTAAAAACCCTATAATATGTTTTTTTTCATTTTAAAATGATTAACTTGCACATGTTGGTTTGAATTTGTAGAACCATGCCCCAGCTTTATTTCAGGCTTATATGGTATTTGTTAGACATTTATCTCAGACTGAAAGTTCAGTCAAGTTAGGATTTTAAAAAGGCAATGCCTGCTAAGGGGTGTAAATCTTTGTTAGTTTGTTAAACGTTTCTGTAGCATGTCATTTTACAGATCTAAGAGTTTGTATGTAGTACGGTATAATACATGACTTGTATTGTGCACAAATAATTATACTATGGTTTTCCTCCCACATCCACAAAGACTTGCATGATAGGCAGAAGGTAATTCTAAATTGAATTTCAATTCGAATTGCACCCAGAGGTCATTGGGACAGGAATTAGCCCTCTGTGTCCTGAACTGAATTAACTTGTAATGAATTAATGTATTAGAGCCTGTATTAGATAAGTTCTTTTATTATTGGAATATTTATACATTTCTTTCTTGATAAATATGTATTTGCTTATAGAGTTGTTATTTTCACATGAATATGTGCTAATCAATGTGCAGCGTATTACCACTCTCTGGCACCATGATTAATGTGGATAACCACCATACCCCTTGAAACATATGTCTTCCTTACTTGAAAAATCTTAAGTGAACATTTCTTATTTATTCATTTTGTGGTCTCTCTTGAACCATTTTAGAATTTTTGTAATCATTTGTTTGAGATTTTGTGTTTTTTTTTTTTCATGGCGATACTATTTACAGTTGCTATGCCCGTGATCAGCCATATGGCCCAGAGATCATGTAGTGCATTATTTTATCACACTCTTTCTATTTAGGATGGCTTCTTAGGAGTCTTAGGATGGATTCTTTCTTAGAATGTGGAGTCAGGTTAACATTTTTGATAGTTGCCGATTTCGACTCTGCCTTTTTCCTTGACAACGATTTAGTCTTCTTTTAAATGTGTTCCACAATTTCTCAATATTCTGTGGCTCAAATTATGTTCTGAACATCTCATGGTGTTCAGCATATAATTGTGTCTGAGAGTGTTTTGTGTTCTTCTCAATGATTATTAGTTATTAAATCCACCTGGAATCGTCAATCGTCAATCACACACTCCAAATAATCTTAATGTACAGTAACTCTAAATTCCACATAGCATATCCTGCTCAGTCTCAACAGTAAACCACATACTCCTGATTTTGCATTCTGGGAAATGTTTAAATTGCTATTTAAATCTTTTTGAATAAGTTCTAATGCAAAGGGGCGATGCCTGTGCATTTTATATATTTTTGGCTGTGTTTACACTTGGAAGCCATTTATGTATATGGGTCACAATAGACAGAATATTATACTTTATTTATTGACAAATTTTATAACAGCAAAAATAGTATTCAGATGTATTATTATACTGCGGTGGGTTGACACCCTGCCCAGGATTGGTTCCTGCCTTGTGCCCTATGTTGGCTGGGATTGGCTCCAGCAGACACCCGTGACCCTGTGTTCGGATTCAGCGGGTTGGAATATGGATGGATGGATGGATGTAATATTATAGTTCAAAACCAGCAAGCATTCTATGTGTATTTTTATGGCTATAAATAAGCTAGGGACATGGAATGCTAAATAAATTCATTTTTTTATAAGCCATAACTAGCTGTGCAGAAAACAGCAAAGTGATAAGTGATAAAAGTTAAGGGTAAAGAACAAATTTACTAAAACAGTAATTTACAAAGGTAAAAACCGACATTATGCATTACAAAAATTAGCCTGGTAACAATGCAAGATAAATTGAAATAAGCATTGAAAAAATGTTTAAATGGCATGATAGCAACCTGCTGCAAAATTAAAATGTTAATAAAATACAATAAGAATCTATATGCAATTGTTGATGGGAATTGTAGCTTCATGTTGGCTGCAGGGAATCCAGCTCTGAGAGAAAAGTGAGGAGAGAGATTTAAAATTCAGTACACTGGATGTATCTGTTTCCGCTGCAAGCAAGTCTGTAAACCAAATCACATTAGAAGTGCTTCTGAGCCATGACGGGTCTCACTTGTTAGCTTTAGCAAGGGCAGGTGGAACGCATGTTTATTGCTCTGGATTTTTTTTTTTTATTTACTATGGAAGAAAACCGATATTACATTATGTGGTTTGGAAGGGGCGTGGGGGGTTTGACTGGAGTTATATGAATGCAATCTGCGTCTGTTGTCAAAGGAGTTGAACTTAGGACAGTGCAATATGTTAACAGCTGTGTAATTTTGTTAACCCAGTTTGATTTACTAATTTTTTTGTCATTTCTTTACTTTTCTGGAAGTGCAGGCGGGCCTATGGATGATTATTTTTAGACGTACTGTAGGGTCCCTTGTCTTTTTCTCTTTCTCTGTCTCAGCCTCACATACTTTAAACAGTCAAATTCAAAAACATCTTTCGCAAAGTGATAGCTTTTAGGTTGACAAAAGATATCAGTTTGGACGATAGTGATAAATCTATAGAGAGAAGTAAGCACAGACAAACAACAATTTATTTTGGATAACAATGTTATCCCTGAATACCTGACATTATCTGTTTTGCTCAGTTGGTTCTTGCCTTCTGCCTGATGCTGCCAGCTCCACATCTGATGGGTTCCGTCTCTACGTGATCTTAAATTAAATTGAATGGATTCAGTAAATGGATGAATGAAGTATATTAGTTTTAATATATTTTACTCCTATAAATAGCAGATGCACTCATCCTGGAATATGACATTGAAAGTCAGATTTGGTATTTTTTTCCAATCTCTGGTTCAGGTTTGTTCACATGCTATCTTGTCTGCTGATCTCCAGTCCTAATTGAATACTCATTCAATGGAAAAGTGAGATCAATGTCAAGTGGTCAAAAGAGCTTACCAATTCATGTCACAGCCACAAAACTGTTGGAAAATCAGCGCTCACAGTTTTAAAATCAGAAGCTGTCAAAAGCTTCAAATGATTTAGTGCACATACATCTGTTCAATTATACTTTTACTCCTGCTACCCTTGTCAGCAGTTAATAAAAGCTTTCTCATTCTCCAAGCTGAAATCTTTTATTACTTTCAAAAAAGAAAAAATTCTTCAGGGAAATTTTCTGAATAAAAGTGTATTTAATATGTTTAGGTGTCACTGAGCAATGTTACACAATACACCATATGCTGTGCAGCTGATATAGGCTTGTCACTGAAGTCATGTCTCTGTTGTTTCAGTAGGAGTGTGCACATTATTTAAAGTCTTTTTCAGTGCCTTTACTATGTGATGCCGCATTTTCAATACGAGAAATGACCGCTTCTCCTTTAAATAATTGTCAAGTCGGCGAGATACATGCTTTCCAGCATGCTCTTGTTCTCAGTCCTCTTCTTCACTGATACTGGCTCTCCTTTCTAGTTATGCCTGTGATAATCAAATGGCTTTTTCAGGCTAACCTTGAAATTATTGTACTTCTGACAGATTGAATGAACTTTCTTTTTTTTATTATTTGAAGCTTTCAGCCACAAATCTTCAAGGCAAAGGAGAATTATCTGAGAACGTGTCAATTGAATTTTTTACCTTTAAAATGCCTCGCCTCTTATGTGCTGATGCTCTTTGGCTGCCATTAATGACATAGCATCCTTATTTTACACATCCACAAAATGAGGTCTTGAAGCCTAGTCCTTTTATCTGTTAAGTTGCTTATTTTCCCGGCCCAGTTTATTCCACTCAGCACACATGGGAGAGAAGAACAGGTTCAAGACAGGAATTCATCCTGATCAGGACATAAGTTCATATCATAGCATCACACTGGGACAAATCAACGTTATAGCAGGATATGGGATAGTACTTAATACACACATGAAAAAAAGTAATTTAAAACAATTCCATTATATACTAAAAGTTAGGATCCATATGGTAAGAGCTATTAATGCTTCATTGTTAATTTGTACTTTTTTATATTATCAGGTCAGCACAATTAGAAAGAGAAGCATATAGTAGTTGAAAAGGTACAAAATAAAAAGCCCAAAGAGACAGAGAGATTCTTGAGAGTCAAGTGTGGGCATAAACAGATCTGAATAACAGGCTGAGAGTGCCATTGCCTAGGTAGGATTTTTTCAGGGTGCTCCTTTTAAAAAGTCCATTCCAGCCTTTATAGCAAAGTGGAAACTCCTCATAAAGACCCAGCAGCTTCAGCTGATTTTCTTACTGCAGTTTTCATGCGGTCCCAATTTGAACTTTCAAACGTTCTTGTTTTGCATGTGAACTCCTTTTAACACTGTAAAGACAGTTAGTGTGGGTAGACACTGCCAAACAGTACACAACCCACAGGACACAAAATACCAAAGGGCAGAAATCCCAGTCGCCTAATTGTGAGGATGGCAAAGTGCCCCCCTTCTGTTTTGTGCATCATTAAAACTCACAGCTGCCCATTTCTCTTCTCCTCTCACATGCAGTCTCCACTGGTCTCTTGAACAGAAAATAGCTGTCTTTTTACAAAACAAAACAAACCAAAAAAATGGCTGTTTTGAAGCTTGAAAGCTTGCAGCTGCACAGTTGGCACTGTCTTCTCTTTGGAATTTGTGCCCTTTGTTACTGCCAGTCTCCTAGGACTTGAGCATTAATCAGGGTCTTATACTTGAGGTATTAGTATTTATACATTTATTGTACATGCTACCACAGTCAGTTGCCAATCACAGCTATCATTTTTTCAATTAGTTAGAGATGTACAAGTTTTAAGGATTTACATTGATTTAGAGTAGCCAGTAAAAACAAAAAAAAAAACTATTTACCTGTTTAAATAGACCGTCAGAAATAGATAGATATCTGTTAATGTCTCTAACAAGTACCAAAAGATAGATTACTATTTGTGACCATCTGTAAAAAGTAGTAACAAGAAGGTTTATCCTACAGACAGATAGATAGATTTGGAAATCTTGGTCAAGCACCAACAGACCAAAAAAAAAAAGATTAGCAGACAGATAACCAGTGGCTGTCTATAAGATGCACAAATCTGACAGACAGATCAATCGATGGATCTATTGCTGTTTGTAATAAGCTCCGATTCTGTCTGTCTGTTAAGGTAGATAAATAAAGAGATGTTTAATTAAGTTGCACAGATCTGCGAAGTTTGATTGTCTGGACTGCAAACTTTGCCTAATAAGAGAATCTTCTTGGAAGTGTCTATGTTCAGTTTGTATTCTGCCTGGTGCTTCCTATTTGTATATTAAGACAGCTGAGAAGTGTACAGACCTATTAAAAATGCCACTCCGCCCTGTGCAGGGTCTATCAAGATGCGTTCAAATTAAATGCAGAGCTTACCGGTGGTCTGCTTAGATTCTAACCACACTTGCCTTTTTTGTTCTCTTTTCTTTGGCATTTTCCTGTTTACATGCATGCAAGGAACAGAAGTCATTTTAGCTGCCTGATAAAAGAGAACAGAAGGATACTTTACACCTTGGTTTTGTTTATTCCAAAAAACAAGGAGAAATGAATTGGCACTTCCAAGAGATACATAACAGCATTTTGTCTCTCTCCTGTCTCATTTTAACCCTGTGGTTGATTGGCTTAGGGGCCACAGATAGTAAGCTGTCGACAAGCTGTTAGGCTGGGGAATTTGAGTTAATGGACAGCTAATATCATGATTGAATGGGAAAAGTGGAGGCTGATCTCTTTGAGGATACAAAATCAATAGTCTATTAGACGTGTCAGGAAGGGAAGAGGGAAGCGTGCTTACTTACTTACTCACTCGCCTGTTCTGCTAGGCTCTGCTAATTAAGCACCCGTCTTGAGATACTGGAGAGCCCGAAGGACTGAAGTGGTAATGAGATATGGGGGGCAGGAGTAAATGAAGCCACCACACCATAAGGCATGCTGACAGACAATTAAACCTCTTTATCAATGCAATAGTCTTTCTAGAAATAAAAATATCATATGGCAGCTATAAAACAGATAGGCCTAGCACAAATTGCTCATAGCCTGGGGAGCAGCACCATTCACACTGTGTCTTGCACATCAAATGATTGCTCTTGAAGCATTCCCAGATAGGGAGCCAGACTGTGACCAGTTCCCATGTTGTAAACAGGTGAATGAATACAAACTTACTGCTGAAGGCTTAGGGCATTAATAGTAATAACTCTTGGTGCTTCAATATTTTTCACATATTACAGCTAATATATTGAGGTCATTTGTTGCTTTCATGGTATTAGAATAGCTTTGTAATGCATGATGCATTCTCATACTCTAAGCGCTGCCATCTCAGGCACATACTGCACATTGAAAATGATGTGAATTGACTTTGGAAACGCATATGGGTAATATAGGCTAAGAGAGCCCCTCTTACCTGTTCAGATCTTCTTGAATTAACATTGATTTATATAGCATTGTGAGACCTGCTTAAATCTAATTTAGGGGCGTGAGGGGCTGATAGCATTGGGCATAAGGCAGGAAGCAGACTTGGAGAATGGGAGCCACTCATCCTCACATCCAGTTAACCTAATCCACACATCTTTGGGGATGTACGATGAAAACCCATAGAGACATAGGAAAATGTGCAAGTGGAGTGCAGGATTCAAACGCATGACAGTACATCTGTGAGGAAGTAGCGTTAACCGCTGAGCCACCACTCCTTGATGTAGGTCTTCCCAGTTGAAGTACCTTTGTGAAAAGCCATTGTTCACTCAATTCTTTGATTCATTAATACAATCCAATGTTGTGGTGTACCATCCAGGATCTTTTTCCCTGGTTTGTACATGATTCTGTTAGTGCTTCTTTCTGAAAAAAATAGTTTAGAAAATGAATTGATGAATAAATTCACTAATATATATATTTTATGCCGGTCTAGTAACAGATACTATATTAAAATGCATAGCCATATACTTCATTAATAATGTTGACAGAATAACCTTTAATTCGTTTCTTGCAGAGTTCCCTTGTTCTTTACTCTGATGACCCCATTTTCCTTCAACATTGCTGCTCTTCATTGTGAATAGATTTATTTGTATAGCTAATAAACCAGTAGGCTTGGTGGCTAAGTCAATAGCCTTTAGTTTATGAGGCTCAGTTCAATATCATTTTTTCCAACCTGCTGTGCAACTCTAAACCAGCCTCTTAACTTACCTCTGCACCACATTTAAAATACTGTATATTATACAAATATCCTATTTCACCATGGCTTTTTATTTGCACTACAAAGGCATCATCCTCGCTGTTTAAAGGAACTATATAAAACAAATATTTGACTCTTCTCTTCCACCCGGGGGAGTAAATGCGAACATTAATTTAATTTTAATTTTTTTTTTTCATTTTTATTACTATTTAATTTAATATTGTTTCTTTGTATCAGTATACTGCTGCTGGATTATGTGAATTTCCCCTTGGGATTAATAAAGTATCTATCTATCTATCTATCTATCTATCTATCTATCTATCTATCTATCTATCTATCTATCTATCTATCTTATTTCTCACATTTTGAGTTGGCTCACAACTTTTTTTTTTTTGGCTGCTCATAACCCAACTAATATTCACCTATCCTTCAATGTTCTCATGCCAGTTGTTCCAAGTCAGGTAGAATCAGGCACATGGATGGAACCAGTTCTGGATAAGAAGAAATTAGATTAATGAATGTGAAAACTGAAGGATAGATTAATATTGTATTTATAGCTGTATATAGTTGAGTCGGGCACAACCTGAGCAATCACTAATAAATGTACCACTCCTATATTGTATTTCCTTTATTCTACAGTATGTTATTAAACAAATGAGGCATACAGTGAATTTATTTTAGTATTTTTTTTTTGGTTTACCTAAAGAAAACTACTGAGGAGATCAAAGCACACAGATCAGATAGTAGGGTGATATCAGGGATGTAACTGGTGGTACCAATATTATAACTCAAGACTAAATTAAGATTGCTTATTTTGTGATCACTGTGCAAATAAAATGATTTGGCTGCTGTGGCATACAGCCCAGAAACAGACAGGTAGAGATGATGCTTTCACCACACACACACGTTTATTCCCAGTTATTATTTACACAAGTGAGCACAAACCCAGTGCCGCAGCACCAATCACCCCTCAAATCCAGGCCTTTCACACACTGCCTTTCTCTTCTGGCCGCCTCCACTCCTCTCCTCTCCTCCAAGACTTCGTCCTTCTTCCACCCGACTCTAGCCATCGAATGGAGGAGGCCGGCCCCTTTTAACCACACCCGGACGAGCTCCACGTGCTTCCTGACACTCCTCTGCCGACACTCCCCTGTGTGGCAGAAGTGCTGGCTGTGCACCCGGAAGCACTCTGGGTGTCCCCGTTTCTCTTCCCAAGCACTTCCGGGTGTGGCGGAAGTGCTGAGGTCCAGGGCTCTCTGGACATTGGGGTGCCCCCTGGTGCCCAAAGCAACCAGGGCGGTCGACCCCACATGGTCTGGGGAAGGCGCAAGCCCTCCTCTGGTCCTCCTGGGCGTCCCGGCCAGGTCGCCTCCCCAGCCGCCTCTGACACTGCATAAAGTGGACTGATTACGTCTTATAAACATGGACATGGATGCTTTACATTTGAATAAAGTATATGTACTCAGATTATATCTTCATAAGTTTCAGTCCTGACATTTCTTCAGTCAATAACTGATGAACAGAACTTTTATGAATCTGTATGATCTATAGTAAGTTAAAAAAGTAACAAAAAAGTACTGAAAAACTTTTCAGATAATAACAGACCCCGGTTACTTCTGCCTCATGCATAATCATTGCGTACAGTCTAGTGCTTTCTCTGCCAAGGAGAGGAGAGACACATTAAGTATTACAGAAAATACTATTCAGTAGCTGGCTGGAGTCAAGAAGAGCAGGAAAACAAGCAACTCGGCAGCAGTCCTGAGCACTATAGCCCAATATCACTGACGCAAAATGCTAAGCCTCAAGTTAAAAATAATAGCAAGAAATGATTCACTGATTCCTTCCAGTAAAACGTGAAAAGATTCAAAAACTATATTGTCTACCTTATCACACAGGTTTCCCACAGCCTGTTGTGTTTCACCTGTATGCTTACTTGTTAACAGGCATGACTAAATAAAGTGAAAATATCACAGAGGCCTCAAATATATTACCCACCTGTCTGATCGATGTTATGATTGCTGAATAACTGGGTAATTATAGTGAGTTATGAAGTAAAATTTTTCAAAAGGTTAAGTTACAAATGTTGTTGTTGAAACAGTTTTGGGCGAAGGATATTTCATATGGGATTATGAAGACTCTTGTGTTAATCTATTTCAAATGGGTATGCACATTTGCCAAATAGTAAAATTTTTCATTACTCTAGGCAGGTGGTATTTTGCTTTCAAAGGGGTTGCAGGATTATACAAAACAGTAGTTTTGCTCATGTCTCTGTCAAAGCAGATGTATATAATATACATGTAAACAAAATTTTAAAATGCTGTCTTAGCAATAAGTTATTTTATTTATTTGAGTTAATGGGTGAAAAACGTCAATAGAATTATTTGTGGTCAAAGTTGTGATACCACCAGTAGGCAGTGCAGCAAGGGAACTAGGTCAGTTAAAGGGTACCCACTAACTCCAAAAACATACAGGTAAGACGTGTCTTATGCTTAGGGATGGGGCATAACTGAAAAGCAAAGTGGAATGATTAAACCAACTACAGGGTAAAGAGGCCCTGACACTGGAGACGGAAAGCACGTTTTTAGCCATGTGTCTATATTTGTGTGCAAACGTTTTAGTTTATTTTTTCCTGCACTTTTTGTCTCCATTACAAACCTCGGATTTTTTGACATTCTGTACTCTTGGGCTGTTATATTCCAAATTTGTGTGCCATATTTAAATGACACATTGTTCTTTTATCCTTTTATTTTCTGAATCCACTTACATCCAGCACACAGTTGTATAATGGCAGTAGGCATAAGGCTGGAACTTAAAGAACCTGCACAGTTTTGAGAAACGAGGGAGGTACCTGAAGAAAATCCACATGAACACAGTATAGGATCTTAACCCGGGTCGATGGAGGCGAATGTTAAATAAAAACTTACAGTTAGCTCTGTGTTGGAGTGTGTGTTTGGTGATGTGCTATCATGTTGCCAGGAGTTTCCTTCTTTTTGCACCCAGTATTCCTGGAATCCGCTCATGCTGTCTGAACCTTGTAACAGAAAATCAATTCAGAACAATAGATAACATGGAGAAATAAATTTTGCATGTTACTAGTGTTTCAACTATATACAGGTAAAACAAGTCCAGATTCAGTGCTGTAGACTATAAGTAATATTCAAATTGATGCTGTTCGTTAAAGAAGGATGTTTTAGACAGCTGTGTCAGGTTGCTGCTGTCTTGTGGCATTAAATGGTCTCTCTGAGTATTACCAGTTTGGGAGCTGTTTAAATGAGCAGCTAAGGGACCAGTTATTTTTGTAACTGAAACTAAAGATGTGAGGAGTAATTTATTGAGTGCCAAATTTTGAGAGGTGCTTTATAGAGAAATCCTAGTAGAATATTTAAAGTTTACTTTTTTTTACGTTTATTTATATATTTACATAGCGAGCTTAGATTAAGCGAGATTCTGCGATAGACTCTCTCAGAATCATGTCTGAGAATGTCTATATGAATATAGATCATTCAATTTAGGGGCCCTAATTGTTTTTTTAATTCAATATATAAATGTACTAGTAGAATACCCGCGCTTCGCAGCGGAGAAGTAGTGTGTTAAAGAAGGTACGAAAAAGAAAAGGAAAAATTTTAAAAATAACGTAACATGATTGTTAATGTAATTGTTTTGTCATTGATATGAGTGTTGTTCTCATATCTATATATATATATCTATCTATCTATCTATATATATATATATATATATATATATATATATATATATATATATAGCAAAATACCAGCTTGGCAGCGAGAAGTAGTGTGTTAAAGAAGGAAAGAGAAAGAAAAGGAAACATTTTGAAAATAACGTAACATGATTGTCAATGTAATTGTTTTGTGTATTTGGTGGCAGCGTCACGAAGTTGTTTTCGGTAGCTGCATCAGAAAATGTACCACGACGTCTGACATGCCTCCTTTTTACTGTTTTATCACAGCTTGGATTGTTGCTGTCATATATATATATATATATATATATATATACATATACACACATACACATACATACACACACATACATACATACACACACATACATACATACACACACACAAATTATATATATGTGTGTATGTATGTATGTGTGTATATATATATATATATATATATATACTGTATATATGTAGTCTATAAGTTATTAAACAGTAAAACATTAACGTTTTAAGAAGTACAGGTACATTGAGCACTACTGGAGTGGTTGCGGGTAAACTACATTTTAAAGACTGTGTAACACAACAGGTAAGTAACTAACAGCAGCTGAAATGTATATGGATCATCTCTCGGTAGTAGATCCCTTTTGAAAGGCGCTACACGACGGCTGTGGTATAGAAATTACATTTTCTATGTGAACTTTCAAATTTGTGCCTCTGGTAATGTGCCTTACCGGCAATTAACGAAAATTATTTTGTGTCCTTTGCAATGTTAAGAGAAAGGCTTTGGTTTGGGATAAAAGGAAAAAAGGTGTAAAGAAAGGAAAGTTGCCTTTCCTTTTATATAGTATAGAGAGATGTGTTCGCTGACGATATGAGCATCTTCTGGGGACAGTCGCAGTGGGTCTTGTGTAGACTGGTGAGACGTCCCCGCCATTAATCGGCTGTGATGGCACTGTCAGTCTTCCACTCCTGTGCGTATCTTCATAATCCGAGCTGAGGACCTGATAATCGTATACGTGCAAAAGAAAGTGTGAATCGCCTTAATATTATTTTGCCGTGGTGTAGAAAAGGGGTCCTGTGTTTGCACTTGTCTGGGCTATAGCGCAGGGGGAGGAAGAAAAAAAATTAAAAGTGCTCACTTTGACTTAAGGCAGAAGCGCAGTCAGCGTCTCAAAGGCCGGCACAGCTATGCAGCGCTGGCTGCTCGACTTTTGCTGGGCAGGAGACCCCTTTGTACACACGTTCATGATATCAAAAGTCTCAGCGCTCTTTGGAGGTCATTCATATATTATATATATAGCAAAATACCCGCTACCAGCGGAGAAGTAGTGTGTTAAAGAAGTAATGAAAAGAAAAGGAAACCTTTTAATAATAACGTAACATGATTGACATTGTCATGAGTGTTGCTGTCATATAAATGCCTGCCTAAATAAGTCACCCTCGCTTTGCTCTTACTTTTTTACCGTTCATTTAATCATGGCTAGTGGCGGAAAACTTATAAAATGGAAGGAGAATGGCTTTACCAAAACAAATATTGATGGCGAATCGATTATTCATAAAGCTTGAATTGGTGATCTGTTTTTCTGTGTTAACCTCATATTTTTCATACTTCTTCTCAAACTAAGGTGGTGCGAGGGTAAAATGAATCGGGATGCGCTGATCAATGTAATCGGTGTACCAGGAAATCATGCATTGACAAAAGCTCCCCTTTGCTTGTAATGCAAAGTGTGATTAAATGCATTATTTTTTAACGCGTTATGGAGCACATGCATCAAAGCTTCTCAGCTGTGCTTGTGCTAAGAACGAAATGAGATGAATGGGAGGGGTGATGATGACGTGACTCCCCACCCGCCTTAACTGTCAATCCCCCACAAACACAGTCTCTCGGAATTTGCATAAGCACACCCCTTCACCTACAATTTTAACTTAGTTACAAAGTGATCAAAACTCTCGTTTATATCCTGCGTCCTCTCATTAAACTTGTATCCCGCATTCCCGTGGGCATGTGAAACGCCAGCGGTAGCCTGTCTATGAACTTAATTTAAAGTTTAGGTTTGCACCTTGCTTTCTTTCCGAGGTAGCAGGACTCATGAATATGGTAGTATATGTCACTCGCTCGCTTCTTATTGTTTTTCGCTGCCTTCTCAATTATATAATGCAAGTTTTCTTCAGCGCTTTTTGGAGGTCTTCCTGATTTTCTACGCACTGCGTTGACAGTCAGTTCACGTGATTACGTGGGAGGCGTGATGATGTCACACGAAACTCCGCCCCCCACGTCTTTCCAGCTAAACTCTATTAAAGTTAATGGAGAAAAATACCTTCCAGTTATGACCATTAGGCGTAGAATTTCAAAATGAAACCTGCCCAACTTTTGTAAGTAAGCTGTAAGGAATGAGCCTGCCAAATTTCAGCCTTCTACCTACACGGGAAGTTGGAGAATTAGTGATGAGTGAGTGAGTGAGTGAGTGAGGGCTTTGCCTTTTATTAGTATAGATCATGGACTCTCTATCCTTCTATATGTTTGAGTTTAGTATTTCTTTGTATTTTGATTCAGTTTTTATTATTAATCTATATACCATACATGGCAAAACGTATACTGGGTCTAAAGAATATTAACAGTCCAGGCAATATGTCCTGAGATTTTATTTATTTTTTTATTTTAAAGCACCATCAAATAATAAAAAAGTCAGTTTAAGAGGTGATGCCATTCTTTCTTCCACCGGCCACAATTAAGAAAGGTGATGCTGAGTGGACTGAATTGGACCAACTGAGTCATTGCTAGAGAAGTGGGGACCTCGCTGTCCTTTAATGTGCCCCAAAGAAGAAGAGCAGCACAAAAGAGTTTGGTCTGATTTCATTCTTGATAATATGTTTTATACTGAAAAGTAATCAAAAGTAATGTTTTTAAAGTTTTGTTTTAATGTATGGCCAGCTAATTTTTATAATACTCATATTTTAATTTTTACTTAAAGAATTGTATGTAACTGTAAGGGAAAAGAAAAGAAAATGCTTGGAACTTCTTGCCTGTTACACTAGGACATTCAGACTTCATTTGTACCCACACACTTTATATTAGAAAATGAGATTATATATAACATTTAACTTTGTGCTTTCTTCTATGATAGATAGATATATAGATACTTTATTAATCTCAAGGGGAAATTCACATACTCCAGTAGCAGCATACTGATAAAAAACAATATTAAATTAAAGAGTGATAAAAATGCAGGTATAACAGACAATAACTTTGTATAATGTTAACATTTACCCCCCGGGTGGAATTGAAGAGTCACAAAGTGTGGTGGAGGAATGATCTTCTCAGTCTGTCAGTGGAGCAGGACAGTGACAAAAGTCTGTCGCTGAAGCTGCTCCTCTGTCTGGAGATGATACTGTTTAGTGGATGCAGTGAATTCTCCATGATTGACAGGATTCTGCTCAGCGAGTCGCTCTGCCACAGATGTCAAACTGTCCAGCTCCATGCCTATAATAGAGCCTGCCTTCCTCACCAGTTTGTCCAGGCATGAGGCATCCCTCTTATTTATGCTGCCTCCCCAGCACACCACCGCGTAGAGGAGGGCACTCGCCACAACCGTCTGATAGAACATCTGCAGCATCTTATTGCAGATGTTGAAGGACACTAGCCTTCTAAGGAAGCATAGTCAGCTCTGTTTACATACAATAATTACATACAATAAGCCATAATTCTTGTACCTAGGGCTTTTGATAAGTTTAACTACAGTAGTTTGTAGACTTTACATGATACATACTCCAGAAACACACCTCTGAATTATATCATTTATCTAATGTTAATAGGTGAAAATTAGAATCATTTGAAATGTCTGATGTAAATGAACCTAACCAATAAAGAAAGCGTTTCTGTTAGTATTCTTTAGTCAGCCATGATGGCTTGAAGAAGGTACATGGGGTCTCAACCTATAAAGGATAACTATGTTTGAATTTCACATATAATAGTGGCGCAAGGCTTTATTTAGTATTTTCTGCAACAGTAACACAATTGTAAATAGCAACATTGTACATAACAAAACTTGGTCATACTTGAAATATTTTCCTTTTTGATTTTGGTGTAAATATCTGTTATAAAAAGTTAGCACTGAGGTTTCCTTCCTGATTGCCCTGCCTCAGATAATTTATATGATAAGGCTTAAGCATTTGCACTAATCTAGTTTCCCTCTTATCATGCACTGCGATTTGTGACTAGATGAAAAGAGTATTCTGTGCATTTCTGTATTCAGTTGTCAACTGAGTCAACTAGGTATTCCAGTTATCTTCTAACAGCCATGAGTGAGTATGTGTTTTTTGTCGAATAAGCACCAACTCCTCATAACTATAGCGCTGGATAAACAGTTAAGAATATTTTGAGTTTATTGAAGGTCTTAGTGTTGCATATTCAAACCTGCAAGTTTTAAACTGGTGTCACTTTACTGCTGCATTCCATCAATGTACAGCAGAATAGGCAGCCGTCAGTGAAATCACTATACCGTACCCTTTTCAGTTTAACTGAAGCCTGAAATCACAATGCAAAATTTGCCCCTGAATAATGAGGATCGCACTTTATACATATATATATATATATATATATATATATATATATATATATATATATATATATATATATATATATATATATATATATATATTAGTCTAATTTTTACATGACAGTCTGTAAGAATTACTAGTCAGTAACACACAAGGAAAACCGAGCAGTAAGACCCCGTGATAATGAGAGGCATATGTTGTGAAAGGCTGAGGATCAGTATGAGGTCACATGTCCTAATCTGACTAAGCCATGTCCAAAATTCTACAGCACTACCTCAGTCACTGTCTTCCAGTCCCTTTTCAGAATTGTCAATTAAAATTGGACATGAAAACTAAAAATGTGAGTACAACTTAATTTTCAATTAAGTGTCTTTATTAATTCTTAATAAACCTCCAACGCTGGAACCAGCATCCAGGGACTGCCATCTCAAACCTCCCCTGAAGGAGAGTGGGAGTACAGTGAAGCTCCCCTCTCCATTGAGTTCACACCTGTCTCCCTCCTACTGCAGCCCTCTTCATGTATAAGCTCAATTAAACAAGCGACACATCAGCCTCAACAAACCAATAGTCCTGAGAATAACTTGATTATAAATTATAATATTATAGTAATACCTCTGTGTGTCCCAATTCAACTCACAAAGAGTTGGGCTAATATATTTTTTTTTTTGCTCTGTATGAATTAGTTGGACTATACTGTACTAGAGAGTATTATCTTTGTTGGACTTGTGTAGACATAAAGGTACAGAAAATAGATGGATGCATTTATTTTAATAATTTGAAATGTAAGTTTTGTCATATTAAGATTTAAATAAATGTTTCTTAAAAGTAAAATATGCAGCATAAAAATATTTGATTGAAAAAACACATTTTTATCATTGCTTTGCCATTGTTTTCATCTGCGCAGACAGGTATCTTACAAAGTTGGTGTTCAATACTGTTATACCACAGCAGCATAAGAGCTGACATACAAAAGAAAATTTAGAGTAAAATAATGCAGGAGGTAAATGTACATGCAAAACTCTGCCTCCTGTTGTTCGTCTGCAAGGCCATAATGTTAAGCCATTAATTGAAAAAATTTGTATGAATAAAGGGCGAAGGGTGTCATACAGGTAGTCTTCATGCTCTGTGTGACTAAATGTAGGCTTTTCATTGCAAAATACAAAACGTCTTGTAAAGCTATCATTATATTGCTCAGAAGCACACAAGGTGGCTTATTTGAATAGAAAGTATAAAGAAAAGAATGTTAACAATAAGATGGAATGAAGCAGCTGTGGGTATAATATTTGTCTCAATGTGGTTAGCTTTATTGTGTGATCAGATTTGCACTTCAGAAAGTTACAGTTAACCCAACAGACCACTGGTTCAAAGCAGAGCAGAATAGCCTCTTGAGTCATTTTCACCAAACCTGATGGCAATCTAACATTGTCACTTAATTAGCCACCAGGCCTTCTGTAGTAAGAATTAGAGAGGGACACTTTTCTGTTTACACGCAGTTCATCCCAAGGTTCAAGCAAAATGCTCTTAAGCTCTTTGGTGATGTGATTCAAGTTAATGTGTGCATGAGTGTGCAATGAGAAAAGCTGGCCCTTCAGCCTTCTTACTGTAGCATGCCACATTTTACATAGGCTTCCAGTCTCCATGACTTGAGAAAAGGAGCATGGAAATGAGTAGATGGATTACATGAATGTGTTATTTACTGTTCACTTTATTTGTGTGCTGCTCGATTCATCTGTGATATCTCAATTTTGATTGACTGTATTATACTATGTTCGGACTACTGTACTAAACATAGTATTGGAGAATAAATGAAAGTATAAATCATAAGAGGATAATCAATTAATACCATTCTAATCAAACTTTACATGCAAAATGTCACATATGCATGCACTATGGGCATCTTTTGAAAGGCATTTTCAGTTTCACATGCCCTTTTATGCCACAAGTTTTTATTAATGCATGTACTGTATACTCCTAAGCTAGCTTGTCTGATCAAATACTACTTGAGTCTGTTGTGTTTCAGCCAGAGTTCCTTCCCTGGCTGTTATTCAGATCTTTGTTTTATGTCTTTGATATCTTGGCTCCAGCATGGTTGACTATTGTAAATGGTTCTATTAGTGAAGGGGTTGTGCCGTCCTTTTTTAAATATGCTGTGGTGCAACCCTGTCTTAAAAAGGCAGAATTAGATTCTGGTGTGTTAGCTAATGTTTTCCCAAATTCCTATTTGCCATTTTTGGCTAAATATTATAAATAATTATTTATAATCAATTGGCTGATCATCTTAAGTCCAATTATTTATTTGAGATCTACCATTCTGGCATTAGGTGTTTTCATGGTGTTGAGGCTGCCCTCCTAAAAGTATTTAATGACATCTCTCTTATTATGGGGCAGCAGTCCTTATCTTCCATAGCCTTTCTGCAGTTTTTGACACTATTCACCATGAGATCTTGCTGTTGTGGCTTGAGCATCTGCTTAGGCTTAAAGGGGCTGTTCTTAAGTGGTTACTGAGAGACACTTTTTTCAGTGACTATCCTTTTTTTTCATGTACTGCTCCTGTTAAATGTGGTGTTCCTCAGGGATCCACCCTGGGTCCTATTTTATAGGTGCTATTTTTAGGAAGTTTAATGCTTCTTGTCATTGTTATGCTGATGACACACAATTCTACAGTATATTCCTGTGTGTAACTCAATGAACCGGCTGCACAACTGTCTTGTAGAACTACGATCCTGGATGGCTGACAATTTTCTTGATCTTAATCAAAATAAAATGGAAGTACTGATAGCTGGTTCTCCTGCCAAAGCTCAAATTGGTTTTGAGCTCCTTGGATCAAAAGGGTTCCAAGTCCTGGAGTCATTTTTTGATAGTAACCTCTCTTTCGAGAAACAGATAAATTCTAAGGTCAAGAGTTGCTTTTTCCAGCTTCGTCTTTTTGCCGAGGTTAGGCTTTTTTATCTCCTAGGGATCTCATGCTTTTTACTTTTCTTGGCATGATTACTGCAACTCGTTGTATTCTGGGATCAGCAAATCCCCGATACACAGGTTACAGTTGGTCTGAAATGCTGTTGCCCATTTTTTTGGAAATAAAATTTGATTTTGTTTCTCCAAATTTTAGACACTTTACATTGGCTCCCTATCAGTTTCAGAATTGATTTTAAAATTTTGTTGCTATATTTTATTTTACTGTATAGTTTATTGTAAATCACTTTGGATACAGCATTACTGATGTTGCTTTAAATGTGCTCCATAAAGAAATTGATATTGACATTCTTTGTTAACTTTTGATTCTTTTGTTTGTATTAATTTTATTTATGTTTATTTTCACTTTGTATTTGATTTTGTCTCTTCATCACTGCCTTTGTTATGTGCCTTGTGTTTTCCACCGGGGACTTTCGCTAGCCTTGTAAAGGCAAAGGCTTCCCCTAGTTCTTGGTGGTTCATTTTCAATGCTCCATGGAGTGGTGAGTGTTCTTGTGTTCTGTTGTTCTTTTTTTTATTTTTTTATTTGTCTGGACTACTAATCTTTTTTGCTAAGCCTTCTGACCATTCTTTGGATTCTACTGTATATTGATACTTGGCTGTTTTTGAAATTGCCTTGTAATTTTAGACATTTTATGCCTTTTGTGCTCTTCAAACCTTCAAAATTTTGTAACACAGCTTTTTGTGAAATAAATAATTTATTTTTATAAAGATTCTATATGGCTGCGATGGGCTGGCGCCCTGCCCGGGGTTTGTTTCCTTCCTTGCGCACTATGTTGGCTGGGATTGGCTCAAGCAGACCCCCATGACCCTGTAGTTAGGATATAGTGGGTTGGATAATGGATGGATGGATTCTACATGGTCCTCTTTGTTACTAGCCAGCTTTTATTCATGCTTTTCACCTCTAGTGGGCATTTTTGGAACTGTTAGTGATTTAGTGCTTGGGAACTCTTGAGTGTCACAACAGAGTCGTTATTGTAAGAGCCATTTGTTAGTTATTTGGGTTATGTTAAACCAGTAATGGCATACTGCACAATAACGTGCAGTGAATACACTTGACTTGAGAATTCGTAGTTTTCATACTGTTTTCTGTACGTTTAGCATTCGTGTGCTCAGAGGTTGATGCGCTTGCTGCTTCCTGAGCAGCTCTTTTCTCCACCCTAGTGGCCCGCTGCTTCTCTTCTTTCGTCTGCATCTTTTCGCGTTAAAACCGATTAAGTTAGTTTTTATGTTTGTAATTACTTAGTACATTTTTCTTAATTTTTCACTTAAGCTGGCACATAAGTCTTCAATCTGCATCAAGAATGATTAAAGATATGAAGAGGTAGGGGAAGTGACCACAAAGGTGGTAGGGAATGAGAACAGCGCCCATACACATGCGCCGCCCTACTGTGTGTTGCCGAGAGTTGATTTTACAATAAAATAAAATAAAAATGAAAAGAGTGATAAAAATCATTACCCCAAAAGTGGGTAGTGGATGTCACATAGTATATGTGTACCAAATTTCAGGTCAATAGATCACACGGTTTGCGAGCTACAGGTGATTTAAAATCCTGGACAGACAAAAGAACAGCCACGGTAGCGTATTATAGAAGAAGACTGATACAAGTATGTCCCTAGTTATGTTAAAATATTTGCCTATATATTAATGCACAGTCTACGGGAGATTCTGTTATAACCCCCAAACGCTAAATTGAAATGAAATATTGTAATTATTTCCTGTCCCTCTGACTACAGATTAGTCCCAATTTATGATCTGCCTTGTAGTTGATAAGGTGTCGAGGGCAAACAGATTTTCAAACCGTATCTCGTAACGTATCTTAGTCACCATATTGAATGTGCCATACGTATAAAAAATGTGCTGTATGTTAAGCAAAACATCTGTGAGTTTGCCATACAAAAATAACACAACCTTTAATTATAGAAACCAACTGAAGCTTAATAAGAAACAGATAAGTTTTTAGAAGAAGCATTTTTCCCTTTTATCCTGCATGGGTAATAACTTTTTTCTCCATTTTTGTGTTGACAGTTTTGCTTTGAATTTTCACTAAACTTTTTAAAAACAAACTTTACTGGAAATTTCTTTTGTTATGCATTTCATTCTGGCAGGATCCTACATTGCCAATTCAGAAGCAGCTCGATTTTGAAAACTGGAAAAGATGCAGCTAAAATTACACATGTCTCTTCACTTACACTGGTCTGTTAATGCATTTTGAAAAATAATGACTCCATTGACTAGAGACAACCTTACCAAGATCAGCAGTATAAAAAAGCATTTTGCTATCATAGCACTCAGTGCCACTTTCACCTGGTCTAGACACTATGCTGATTTAAATGGAGAAGCAGTATGTTTTGAAATAGAAGAAAAAGAAAATGGCACATAGTCAAAGATGCATTCAGAGATTGAAACCAAAGGTCAAACTACACTTTCAGCAAGCCAAAAAACAAAACCTGAAAGACATAATCAAAAAAAGTTGCCAAAACGTTGTATGCTTGCAAATCTCCTTTAAGAATTTATCTGCAAATTCAGAAAGGAAATGGCTTCCATTGATGACCTTTTAACCTGTTAGTAATTTATGACAGGTTTTGACCTCTGAGACCACGCCCACAACAACCAGGAAGCCTTGACAATGGGCTCACAAAAGTACTGTGTCCACAACTAAACAAAATGGCTTCAGGATAGCACAATATATTTTCAACAACATTACATTTTTATGCTAAAAAACTAAATCAAGCAGATGTTTGAAATCTTCATAGTCCAAATCCCCATAAGATCAGATATTTTCAAGAGAATGCTATGAAAAAGTAAAATCAAAACTACTTCATAAACTCTGCCTTTGATACTGTAAAGGATGAAGAAGATCCTGCAGCCATGAAAGTTGCTAAGCTCAGTCCTCTTGAGCGTTTCATCACACAGAGACATTAACGACTGTAGAATGCCCAGGTGGGAGTGGGCAGTCATTTGGACTTGAGACCCCCATTGGTTTAGTATCTGTAGCATGCTGGTTGGAGTTTTTCTTATTTTTTCTTCCCCGGATATTTCAGCATAGCATAAATTTGTCAAACTGGACAATGTTGCTTTTCCCTTTATTAGCAATTTAAGACCCAAAACAAGCTCATTTATGCAAACCATTTGTATTCTTCAACAAACAAAATGTAATGAGTATGACGTTAAATAAGAGCTGAAAACAGAATTATGAATTATAATGCTGCAGTTGCTTCAATTTGAACTTGCATCACAAAGACATGTTGTAACTATTCAAGAATTCAAAACTTCCTGAAGTAAGTTATTATTTAATTTTCCCTCTCATATGGTAGGGAGTTTATTCATCTTTTTCTTGTATTTAATTTTGTATTGTAAACCAGTTCAACCTATACTCTTTTTATAGAAATTTGCTATTGAATTAAATATTATTTTTGTTACATATGAGGAACTATGTTCAGTATCCTAACTTGCCCTTAGAATGCATAATTGAGATTTGTTTAAAAAAAAAAGAATAAAGTGTGGGCTTGCTGCTTTAACAAGGTGTTCTGGGACTACAAGCATCCTTGCCCCACACCCTATGTGCCTGGTATGTATGTGCCTTATTTTGTAGTAGAGGGGCCAGAAATCTGCAATTGTGGCCAGAAGCAGAAAATGGTGTAATGCAAGCCATCCACCCATCATATCCTAACTACAGGGTCACGGGGGTCTCCTGGAGCCAATCCCAGCCAACACAGGGCACAAGGCAGAAAACAAACCCCGGGCAGGGCGCGCACACACACCAAGAACACACTAGGGACAATTTAGAACCGCCAATGCACCCAACCTTCATGTCTTTGGACTGTGGGAGGAAACCGGAGTACCCGGAAGAAACTCGTGCAGACACGGGGAGGACATGCAAATTCTATGCACTGCGCCACCGTGCCGCCCATAATGCAAGTCAGCCTTAAAAGAAAAAAAACAGAATTCAGAATGATCAGTCTGGTGGACCGCTGAGAATTGTTTGTGGAGTTTAATTTCAAGTATAGAAACCAATAACATCTACTGTTTAGCTGCAATAAAGAGACACTAGAAAACTAGCCATCTGAACAGAACAAAGTGTTATTAGTAGATAATGTAGACCTCAAGAACTAATTGTAGTGTTATAGAACCGATGTACAAAAACTGTGAAGGATACACCAGTAAGATGAATACATATACCTGTTCGCTAGATAAAAATATTTAAATGGTAGAAAACATTCTGGACATTGTTGTAACATTTAATGGCAACTGTTAGAAAAAATATCAGAATGTGCTCCCTAACATGTCAGAGTGTGCTCCCTAATGTTTCATGTTTGAATTGGCCTTTTCCTAAAGGTGCTTTGAAAGCTACTGCTCCTCGATTTATTTAGAAATCTTTTGTCGACATCACAGCAGCTGAGCCTCCTCATGAAATGGTCAACTCTGGCCCTTATGGTTTCTGTGTTTGCTGCCTAGTCCAGATTTCTATCTGCCTGCATAAACACCTGAGCTACCTTACCTTCTACTCCCTAGACGTTGATGTTGAGTCAGGGAAATTGTTAGCTTAAAAAAACACTGTCTGAAATTGGAAACTGTCTCTAAATCGATTGCTTTGTGTGTTAAATGCTATTATATCTTGTGCCAGACAGAAGGGATATAAGTACCGTAGGTACTGATTGGTATGACTAAGAGCTTCAATATTATGATCATTTTTTTTAAAGATGTCTCCTTTACTATGATATGCCAAATTGTGTCAAATCAATAATGGTATCCTCAGTGTTACTGTTACAAAAATTAACGCTTATTGCATTAGGGTGTATTCTATGTTGGATTTCTATGAAAGACTGTACGAGATGCAGTTTGACTCCCAAAAACTTAAGACTGTTAACTGTTTTAACTGCTACTGTAACATTAATGATGGGAAAGTGATCTACAGTTTATTTAGTTTACTAACATTCAGAATCATGTTGTTAACTTGAAAACAGCTAACAAGAATTTTTGTCCCTTCCTTAGCACATACTGTTTTTTGTGGTTGTAATTTAATTTAAAGTATAGTGTTATTATCCATCAAATTTAACAGTATTCAGGAAATGCAACAATGGGCTTAGCACACCACATTAATAGGCACCAGTGTATAAAAGCAATGTTCTGATATCACTTATTATAATGTGTGTTCTGTGATGTCTGCTAAATTTGGTGAAAATGAAACAGTGAATCTTTTGACGGTTGTTCCTGGAATGGAGAAAAATCAACATACTTTCTTTCCTGCAGCAACATCAACAAAATTGCTGACCTCCTAAATCAGACTGTAGTGACCCCCCCACACCATCTCTTTAAAGGCTGTTTTAATGCTTAACTTCGTGAGGAATTGTAGTGGTTTGTGAAGAATGGAGATGGGGATCTACCAAACAGATTATTTTTTTGTCCAATTTAATAGAACAGATCTTTCTCCCTGGACACATTTAAGTTAATGACAAATATTAGGTTTTGGTAGAGCAAAGGAAAAGTACCGAATTAAAGGGGTAAGTCAGAAAGGTTGTAGATATGGTGGTCTGCTTGACTAAAATATTGTCCAGCGTTCTTGACAGTGTGCAGGACAAAGGAAATTGAACAGAACCCCATTAATAACAGTTGTGCAATGTTATAAGAAGCATGAAGTAGACCAAGTCATTATAATTTAAACATTTTGTCACATTTACAGTATGTAAAAAATGTACACCAGCCAGCCTGTGTGTAAATATGAGCAGCAAAAATCATGCATCTGCAGCCTTTGTAGCCATGTCTTGGTGAAGATTCCAAGGCCTTATTGGTGAGAGAAAAAGAAAGTGAATGTATGGCAGAAGAGCTGTATGTCACAAGATGAACCATGTAGGGTTCTTTCTCAAGAAATTTTGCAATTTAAACTGCTCCCTATATTGTGACCCCTACACATAGGTGTGTACTGTAGCTAGAATCGGATCTGCCAGCAGATGTATGTGGCAGTTAAACATTTGTTCTGAAGTGTGTCACTATGCCACAGCATTGAAAGGGCAATTCCACCACTTCTGTTGAGATGATTACCCCTGCCCCATATTGCTTTTGCGGCCTTTGAGAAAGTCTGTCAGGAGCTCGCAGACACTGTGTCGCTTAACAGTGCACCAATTTAGCAGCACATTGATAAATTCTCCCTGAAGAGCCTAAGCGCGTGTTTACACAATACAACTGAAACTAAGCCGTTGGATCAAGAAAAGCATTCCCCTTGTGACTCATTTGGGAAATCCACTACAGCTCTGTGGGCAATAGATTGGGAGCCTGAATCCTAATATTGTCAAGCTGCCAATCCCTCTTTGGATACACAGCTCAAAGTCATTTCTTATGTTCCCTTTTCTTCTCTGGTTAAATTCTCAGTTCTCCCTTTTTTATGATGCACAATGTGGATTCATTGTGTGGTTTCTCAATATAAGCTGCTCTTTTCTTTTGAACAAGATATTTAAGTTGTACTTCCTTTCGAGAACAAAGAAAGATTTAGTTTTGGTACTAGATAAAACTAATATCCTATTAAAATTATAATGTATATAAAAACAGGTCAACATCTGCATCTCGTTACCATGTTGCGTGTTTTGGAGCAGCTGAAAAAAATGTGTTTCTGGTTTTTAAATAACCAATAAATATGAACTTCTCTGGTAGTTTACACTGTTCCCCACTCCATCTGCTTCATAATTTTGCAACTAGTTTGTTGCCATTTTTATATTTTTATTTTTTATATAACAGAATACTCTTCCATCCATTCTTCAGCCTGCTAGTTCCACTTAAGAGTCACGAGATGGTCAGGGCCTATCCCAGCATCAATAGGCAGAAAGCAGGTACCAACCTGCTGCTAATGAATGTACATTCATTAAACTATATCCACACTCAAAGGGGGCCAGTTTATATTTACCATAAAAGATAACACTTATGTCTTTGGGCAGTCAGCAGAAAGCTGGAGTACCCAGGCAGAAACAGAGAAATTTGCAATGTCCAAACAGTCCGTGATTGCACAGACATCTGGAGATGTGAGGATTCTGAGCTTCTTGGTGAGTCATCAGCTCTTACATAAGGTTAAATGACATTATAACTTTAAATGTTGTAATAGATTTAAGAAAATTAAGCATTTTGCGAGTGTGTTTACATTAAGAGGCAGCAACTTAATTAAGGTTATGGAAAGTCTTATATTTGATGTCCATCACACAGGTCCTGAGGTAGTACATTTCCTTCATTCTTGTAAGGAGCCTCCTGTTGAGAGTTAGCTGTGACCTTGTAAACTTAAAGGCTGACTCTTAGTCATCCTAATTTTATTAATGATGGTTCTGCGTGCAAGAATTGCTAGGCTCTCTGACAATATAGTGAACATCTACTGTAATGTTAGTCAGTTTGCACTAAAGTATTAGATTTGAAGGGCAGGGTGGCAATTTGATTTGGTGGTTTTTTTTTGTTTTTTTTTTGGATGTATACTCATTATGTATTATACATCTCCTAGATAGGTTACAGCAGTCTGTTAAAATCTAAAAGACATAAATGGGCCATTTAACCCAAGGAGCTACAGTGTGACACAGTGTGTTGCATTGCCACTCCTCAGTGCTCGATTTGCCAGCTCAGTTCTTGTTAGTCTTGAAGTTTTCCCTGTGTTTGTGAGGTTTTATTCCAGGGGACTCTGGTTTCCTGCCACAATCCAAAGGCCTGCTATCAGATTGATCTGTTCAGTCTAAAATGGCTTGATGGGAGAATAGCTATATTAAGCGTGAATATGCCCTTCAGTGTTGTCGTGCCTCATTAGGGCTTTGTTCTTGCCTGATGTTCACTGTGCCAGCTTCCTACAGAACTGACGATAAAAGATTCAGAGGTAGATAGATAAGTGGTCATATTAGAAAACAGTGCATTGCAAGTTTAATGATAACCCATAAGTACTGTATATTTCAAACAGGAACACATACTTATGAATACAGTGCTCTGGTCAGCTCTATCTTTAGTTTATTGTCATTTTTTGTTTGGAGTTTAGAGTTAATTAACTGTAAAACGACAGTAATCAATACATGTATGCACTCAATTAAATACATGATCAAGCCCTGAGTAAAAACAAGAGGATGTCTTTATGATGCCTTTAATTGTGTTGCTACAGTTGTTAAGCTTCTAAGACAGCATACAGTATTTAAGACCCTGCCTGAAAAACCTGTATTAGTAGAATGGACGGCATTTGTCCCCTTTAATAGTTTTTCTTTTTTTTTTTGTCATCTTTAATGTCCTAACTTTGAAATGTAAACAGATGGCTTAAGTCAGTTGATTTGCATGATATTTGTAAAAGTCACTATGTGATTATAGGAGATACAATATGTATCTTTAAATATGTACAGTGTATTTACATTCAGTATTCAGGCCCCTTTACCTTCTACACACTTTTTTGCGTCATAGATTTAATTCTAAATGGATAAATTTGCTACTTTTGTCCATCAATCGACACTCAATATCCCATAATGACAAAGTGAAAACATGTTTCCAGAATGGTTTGAGAACATATTAAAAAAATCAAAAAACTGAAATCTCATTTATATAAATATTCAGACCCTTTGCAGTAGCATGCAAAACTGTGGTCAGGTGTGTCATGTTTGCTTTAATTAGCCCTGAAATGTATCTAGAAGTAAAACTAGATTGGCATCCACCTGTGGCAAATTAAATCGATTGGACAATGGACATTGTTTTGAAAGGTAAACACCTGTGTATAAAATGTCCTACAATTCAAATTGTATGTCAGGACAAAAACAACCAATGACGCCCAAGGAACTCTCTGTATACCTCTAGAATCAAATTGTGGTAAAGCATAGATAAGGGCAAAGGTATCAAACCATTTCAAAAGCTTGGAGTGTTCCCAAAAGCACATCAGCCTCAGTAATTGTAAAACTGAAAAAATTTGGAACTACTGGGTAACCAAGAACCCAGTGGTCACTTTAACAGAGCTTCAAAAGTCATCTGCTAAGATGGGAGAATCTATCAGAAGGATAGCCATCTCAGCTCACTGCATCAATCAGGTGTTTATGGAAGTGGGGTTAAATGGAAGCCTCTTGAGTAACAGGCATATAACAGTTTAAAAGACTCTGAGAGTATGAGGAAAAAAGATTCTGTGGTCTGATGATACATAAACTAAAATCTTTGGGCAGAACTCCAAGCATTATGTATGGTGAAGACAAGGTACTGTTGTGATGGTGCTGGTCAGTTCCATGCTACCAATTCCCACCTGGAGCCTCTTGAACCCGACACCATCGATAACATAACCGGATGAGTGTGGCAGATGAGGACAAAACACACATGAAGTAAGGGGGTGGTGAAAAGTGATCAAGTGCTTTTCTTAAAATAAGCAACTATGTTTAAAAAGTACAGTGCTCCTTCAATAATAAATAATCCATAAAAAAATGAAGTGCTAGTGTTTACTGGAGGTAAAAATTCAATAAATAGAAATATCCATTAAAAATTGGATTAAAAATCCACTGGCAGGAAACTGTCTTTTTATCCAGTGAGCCCTGATGTCCGTTTAAAAATCAGACTCTGCTTCGGCTTGCCCTATCTGGACCTTGCAGTCTGAGGAGAAGTCCTCCATCAGGCGTAGACACTCTTCTTCTCCTGGGCTGTGTCCCCATTGCCAATCCTATGGGATCTCCGGCGAAAGCATGCTCTCTCCTCTCACCATTACTGATCCATTGACCCCTTGCAACGCGAGGACACTCCTGAGCCTAGTGGTCACTCCTGCTGTTTGAAAGTTCAACAGGAGCGACTCCTGAGCCCAGTCCTGAGTGCCGGCCACATGCTCCTTCCTGGGGCTCCACACCCGTCCATCTGCTTCCTCTCATTACACCTACTCACTCTCCTTCACACTCCTGTCTCTTTTCTTTTGTTCTTTAACCTCTGTGCCCGTTTACTTTAATTTCATTCATTTTTCATCTTCTTTCTCTCATGCCAGCTTGTTTTTATAAGGTTCTGTGGGCACAGTGTCTCAATCGAGTACCTCAGGAAGCAGATGAAGCAACTGAGAAAGACTACACCTTCATGTGCAGGTGCGTCTTGCCCCATCTACTCCACCCACTCCTGCTGCTGTGTTAGAGTGCCCACAGAGAATGAGCCAGCCAATTGATTTATTTAAACAGCCATTCTTTCTGAACCGTGGAGACGCTATACCACCACTGTTCATCACCTGCCTAACGCCATCATGCTATGGGGGTACTTTGCAGTGGCAGTGGCAGTGGCAGTGGCAGGTACAGGGAGACTGGCCAGAATTAAAAGAAGTAAGAATGTAGTCAAATAAAGAGAGGTCATTGAAGAAAATCTGCTCCAGAGTATCCATAACCTCAGACTGGGATGACAGTTCATATTTCAGCACGACAATGAACCAAAACATGCAGCCAAGAACAGGTTAGAGTAGTTTTGGGATAAGTCTCTGATTGTCCTAGGTGATCCAGATAAAGCCCAGAATTAAACCCCAATGAACATCTGTATCTGTGGAGACATCTGAAAATGGCAGTTTACAGACTTTTCTCATCTAATCTTAATGGAGCTTAATATGATCGGCTGGGCAGAATGGCATAAACTGCCCAAATCCAGGTGTGCATAGCTTGTAAAGACTTACCCAAGAAGACTTAAAGCAGTACTGTAATTGTTGCCAAAGGTCTTCTATAAAGTACTGAATTATGGTCTGAACACTTGAATGAATGACAGATTTCAGTTTTTGATTTTTGATACATGTGTAAACCTTTTTTGAAAATATTATTTTTGCGAACATTATTTGAATTCAGAAAAATAAGCGCAAAATAAAAAATTGCTGAAAGGGCATTTTCATGGAGAAATTTTTCATTTTGTCTTTATGGTGTACTGAGTGTAGACTGATGGCCAAAAATGGAAAATGTACCCATTTAAAATGAAATCTACAATTCTAAGTAGTAAACTGGTCTAAATACTTTCTGAATCCACTCTATATTATCTACCCACGGGACAACAGTTGCATGTTGCTCAGTATATTAAACTCTAAATACTTATACTTTTTAGTAATAACACAACTGTATTTAATCATGGTTTTCACTGTAATGAATGAAGATTAATAACAGGTTTAAGATGAACCTCAAGTGCAAAGAGAGTAACCTTTAAAATAGAATTCTTGAAAGCTGATGGTGAAATTACATCTTTGTCTGTTTCACCAGGGCTTGTACATAAGGCATAGGATATATTCTGTGTATGGTGATTTATACATCATCTGACATGAATTGAAATGGCTTTCCCCATTTCCTATATAAATATTTAGAGAGTGCTTGATTACAGCCTATTTGTTACACCATATTCTAACCTTGGCACAAAAAGTTACCAGTGTCATTTTATTTTCAAACTCAGAAAAACTCTTAAATTTATAAAACAAATTAGAGGCATTGCTGTAAGGAATGAAGCTTTTGAATCAAAACCCCTAATCCATTTTAACACTAGCTGAATCTGAGATGGGATGATGGCTGAGTTTGTGTATTTTAAGTAACTGACACAGTAGTTACATTACTAGTTCAGTGGTGTTGAATAATCTTTCTTTTCCATTTTTCGTAGCACCTTTCATTGTACTATTACAAGATATTACAGAGTTGTACAGTATATGAATTTATTTGTTTACCTCGCTAGAGCCTTAGGCAGTTTAATTAATTCACTTATGGTCATGATGTGCCTCAGTTGTGGAATTAACATGCAACCTTAAACACAAGACAGCACAGAACCACTGACTTAAATATCAGTCACATTGTACAAAATAAACTAAAAATGACTAAACATTTTTGCTAGTGTCCCAACATTTTTGCATTCTGGATTTACTGTACATGAAAGGATTCCCTCATATATGAATAGCAATCACAGTTTCTGAAATTAGACTCAAAGCTGGAATTGATCAAATGGTATTCAGAGCATTGCTGTTGGTGTTTTTTGGTTCTTTTCTTGTTGCCTGTTTATTCTGTCCTTTGAAAGGAGTCTATATGTGGGTTTCCTAAGGATAGCAGTGTGTGTGACTTATCTTTAGTAGATGGTCGTCCTGTGACTGTTGCTGATGGGTTATCACTTAAAAATCTGTCCAGTACAAAAAAGGATTAAAAAAAAAGAAGTGGCTGGATGATTGGGTGGTATACTGTAGTTTCTAAATAGTTCAGCAAAATATTCCCTCTACTCTTCTCATCCTTTATTTTACTGATAAATGCTTCACTGGTGTAATATTTGTGAAAATAAATAAATAAACAAACTGAGATTTAATTCAAATTCATTTCATTTTCTAATAACAGTTCTTGGCTGCACTGCTGACTTTCTTCACTGGAGGATACATTAAATTATACACATGATGGAAGCGAGATCCACAAGGCAGAGCAGACATGTCTGCAAATTATAAAACATTTCATTAGATAGAAAAGCTGAAGGATTAGGTTTCAAGCTGGTTCAAATAAAGACATAAAAATGAGAGGGAATGTCTCTGGTAAAACAAACAAGCAGAATGTTATTTTTAGAGTTAGCCATATTATAGGGAGGCAGGTGCCCAGTGGTGCAGGCATCAGCAATGTCCCCAGCTGTACCTGGAGGTATGCCAAGCCTTTCTAGTGTATACCTACAGTGTTTGCAAAAATCCCAGGAGTGTGCCAATAGAAGAATGATTATTGTTCATTAAAGATTCCGCTACGTTGCACATTAGTGATTTTTCTATTTAAAGTCATAATATTCTAATACAGAATTTAAAGGGAAAAATGTATTAACAAAAAACTGGATAAGCCTGCACGGTATGGAAGTAAATAGACTAAATGCCCATAGTTTATTACAGTTGGCAGTGGAACAACTGCTTGGAGTAACCTGTGTAATTTATAAAAGAGCTTTTCCTACTCCACCACTATTTTGTATTCAGACTGAAATGCATAATATTCCATTTTTATTATATAAAGTCTCACTGAGCTCAGCACTCAGCCCTGAGAAGTAGCATGGAAAAACGAGAATGGCATTTTTGTACATTTATGTGGGTTACTCGAGAACTAAAAATAGCTAAGGGAAACATTGGAATTGCAAGTCATCATTATTTCACAAACGTCAAATCAGATTTTTAGGCAAGTTTTATTCTAGGGATTGTAATGTCTTTATTTTTAGGCCATCCTTTAAACAGAATATTCAATCAAATTTACACATGTAATCTGTGGGTGCGTCTTGTTTGTGTAGAGTTACCCTCTCAGAGCTTCTTTCAGTGGTGAATATTGGTTAAAATCACTGGGCAATATGCTTACCACTTCATGATTCATCTTCCATTGATTTTATTTTATCATTAAATACCTGTCATGTCTCAATTACCTTTTGTATGTCAAGATTAAAGGAATTCTGGGTCATTCGTGCATATTTATTTTTCACCATCTTGTCCGTGATGTCATCATCAGCACCATTGTGTGGATCCCATTGCAGTAACACAGACATGCGAGTGTGTGATATTACAGCAGCCATATTATACAAGAATAACTTGTGGATCATTTAGCTTCTGTTCTTTGCTTTTAAGTAAATGCTTATTGTAAATTGTGATTTATTTTGCCTGTTGCTCAATCATTTTAACGTTTAGTTTATGGGGTTCTTGACTCTTTGCCTGGTTTTTGATTTATAACTCATATCTTCTTTATTTTATCTGCTGTAAAGTTAAACATCAGCCTGCTTATCTGACCTTTTGTCTTGGATCTCCCTAAATACTAAAAAAGAAGGACCCTTTCATTAGCCTGGAATAACTAGAGCTAGCAACCACAATGAAATAATTACAGGCAGAATTGGCCCTTTGCTGCAGCATAGCACCAATAATTTTGTTTGATAGCGTTACACTGGGGACTCAAGTACTTCCAGGAGCTTCTTTAAAGAAAACGAAGTAGTTTTTGACATTTAGCCTTTTTGTACCAAAAATTCAAGAAGTGCATTTATTACCTGTTTGTTATCTGAAAAACAATAGTGATTATCATTGTTGAAAAAAGAATTCCTAAATGAATTCTGAATGATATTTGATGCCCCTCAAAAACATCAGTTTCTACCCACAGATTTTTAAAATTGAAGCAAGAAAACCAGTCTATTGGGGCTATAATAATAATAATATGAGGCATTGATCTCCGCATTCACAATGGTTCATTTGAAGAATTTAAAGATGACAAAACGAGTCAGAATGTGTAAGAAAGACAAAAGAGACAGAAAAAGGTTTGGGGTTCCACCCTGTATATTTGTATCTCTACGAAGGAAGAAATGTAGTGAATTTCAATGAAGCCCAGTAGTAACTTCAGACTGTGTCTAAAACAAGACTGAAGAATGAGCTGAAAACTAGCTGGTTTTATAGCTGCTGAGCAGGAAGCAGTGTGTCCAAGGGGCCAGAACCGGAAGTGAGGTCACTGGTAGGGAAAATTCTGGAAATGAAGGTGGAGTTAAGCAGCCTTCTGTCCCGGAGGGTAGAGAGAAAAGGCGTTAACGAATCCCATTAGCCCCTGTTCTGGTATTTCACACTCAGCCAAGCCTATTGACTGCTTCCCATGTGCTTGTGTTTGACGCATGTTTCAAATAGACGATGTACTGTAGAGAGTCGCATTAAAATTAGGAACTGTTCTGCCTTTGGAGAAAAAAAGGGCAGAATCCACAACCAGGAAAAGAAGTCAACAATCTTTTTCGGCAAACAAGCAAGAGTCAAAGCCAAAAAAAGTAAAAAGCCAAAAAATTGAGTAATCTAAACAATAAAGCAAATTCTTAGTTAATAAACAAGGCCAGTGTTTTGGAATTCCTAAAGCACAGAATTATTTGATGATTATTTTGAGAAAGGTTTCTTTTATCCAAACACTTTTATGAGAAGTGAAGCATGCTTCATGGCTTTGCACAACGTGATTATGTGGTGGCAACATTACATTGCTGCTACAATAAAAACAACTCAACCACTAGAAAATGTACTAAATGGTGTTTAGTACATTTAGTGTTCAAAAGTTAGTGTTTAAAATGCTAAAATCATGACAGCAACACGTTTCAAAGAAAGAAAGACAAAATCCCAGAGCTAGAAGTGTTGGAAGTTCCATACCTGAAGAAAAAAATATAATGTTCATCTGGAATTAGGCAAGTCAACCATTACTGTAGAGGAACATAGGAAATGCAATCAAGAAGGATCATGTTTTTATTGTAGGGATTCCTGTCATCTTTGTGTGTGTTGTCCTGCGATGCAGAGAGATTAGTACATTTTCCTGGCCTCAGGTGAACAAGCTCCTCAGTCCAGTTGACAAGTAGTTTAATAATAACTGTCATTTTGAACAAAACCATAACAGAATTTTAAAGGCTATTATTGTGTTCAGCAATAACATTTATCCCCAAGATATATAAGGTCACCAGTAATGATCCAAACCATTAATGGGGTACAATTCATTTTGGGCAAATAAAGGGGATGATCTTAGCTTTAATCATGAATTGGAAGTAACATTAGGAAAAGGTTTTGTTTTTCATTATTGACTTATCGTTGCATGATATGGATGATTAGGTTAGAAACCCATAATCCAGTATTGTATTTGGAAAGCAGAGAACTAATTTCTTGTAATTCAGGCGGAAAGGTTTTTAGCCAGCGCTGAATTTACTAAACCATAAGATTTAGCTTTATTGCTTTCACTTTCCTGAAATGGTGTCCAGTAATTGAATGTGTGTCCCAGCACCTTTCTTAGATGGAGATTTTTAGTGTGGTCAGGACATCTATATGGCTGGCTTTACACAGAACTTAAAAAATAACAATGAATCAAATCATGTTTATATTGTAAAGTCCTTGCCGACACGTTTTCAGGTTCCATTTTGAACTTTAAAGACCTACTTTAGAATCAAGATTTTCAAACACCACAGTCACTATAGTTTCCACTTGGCAGCTGACCTTTATTGAGGCTGATATTTTTTACAGCATATTGCTTTTTGTTATAGTGCATTCAGGTCTTTCACTCACAGATATTTTGATTTTCTCCAAAATCTATCAGTCAGGATAATCGCAAAAATTAGTTTTATGAGCCTACATCAATGAGTGAAAGATATAACTCTTAATTATCACTAATTATCTTTTGAAGTACCCACTTCATGAGGCACCCATGCGGAGGTGCGTGAAACTGAATAAGCTGATGCTCTACTCTGTTGACTGAAGGATTATTTGCACCTGTGTCTATTGTTAAAAAATAGCAACACTTTAGGCAAAATTTTACAATTAAGGAAATTAAAAGATGAAAGCTAAATGAAGAGAATGAATAGATGTTTGTGAAAAATGCTACAATTATAAAACAAATTTTTTATATTGAAATACAGTAAAGTGTAAAATGTGGAGGATAGAATTGATCTGCCTTCCTGGTATAAGGTTTAGTTATGGGCAGAAATTGGGCTCTTGATGCTAGAATAAAAGGTATGATTTGCCAGAAGCCTAGTTTGTTCAATACTGTTTCTGACATGTTTTATGTGATTTGAAAATGGAGGCTAGAATAGATGGACAGAGATTAGTGCTAGCTAAAACTAGAAATGTCTTCAGTAACTTTAATGATGAAGCAAGTATCTTCCTATGTTTTTTTTTTTTTTATACATTCTGAGTACTTTAGATGCACTGCTCAAAAACAGTCATGCCCTCTTAGGGGTACAAGCAGGAAAGGTCCAAGGAGATACCTTAAACAAAAAGAAAATATAAATAAATAAACCATCCAGGAACTGGTAGCAAGAAGCTGAGGGCACAGAGAGAAACAGGTTAAAAGAAGTGCGTAGTGGCTTAACATAACATCTGCCGTGCTTTCTCTAAACACCAAAATTGAATCGCCAAATCGAGCTGCTTGTCATTAATTGGTTGATCCAGAAGTAGTAAATCCTAGTGTAGATAGATAGATAGATACTTTATTAATCCCAAGGGGAAATTCACATAACCCGGCAGCAGTATACTGATACAAAGAAACAATATTAAATTAAATAGTAATAAAAATGAAAAAAAATTAAAATATTAAGTCTCAAGACTGGACTTAGGTTAAAAAGAAGCCCAGCCATGGGAGTGGAAGAGAGAATTTGGGTGTATTTTTGGGTATAAACAATTACTCATGCCACATGTACAAGATGTTGTTGAACACCTGCTATTTTGTTTTGTCTGTTCAATATATATTTCTATTGTAATCATTCCTTCTTTGTATTGTGTCAATCCACATTGTAAATATTTATTTTGCGGTCATTTTTGCCTTTTTTTATTTAACAGAATTGTCCTTCCCTTGTAGAGATTTATAAAAAAAAATGTGTAGCCATTCTTTCAGGGTATGATGGAGGGTCAAGTGACACTGCCATAGCTCCAGCAAGTTGAAATAATAATAACAATGAAATCGAAAATTAAAAAATATATATTGTAGAATTTCCTATATGAGCCTATGAATTCCCTCTCAGATGATCAAGAAGACTAATACAGTAATCCCTCCTCGATCGTGGGGGTTGCGTTCCAGACCCCCCCACGATACGTGAAAATCCGCGAAGTAGAAACCATATGTTTGTATGCTTATTTTTCTATATTTTAAGCCCTTATAAACTCTCCCACACTGTTTATAAATATTCCCCGCACAGTTATACATCATAATCCCTTTGTATTCTCTTAGATATTAGGTAAGATTCATTGAAATTATGTATATAAACAGTGTGTTAAAACCTAAATATTATTTTAAAGATATCACATATGTTACAGCCATTACGATAGACAGGCCGCCAGCAATAAATACGTACAATGCAAGAAAAATAGTACTGTATACAGTAAATGTGTGTACAGTGACACTAAACGTACGTACATGTACTAAGTACTGTAAGTAGAAAATTAGTTATGGTTACTCACCAACAATGACACGATGACTTGTCCGATAACAATGAGTTTAATTTTACTGCACAACAAAGGAGAGCGTTACAGCTCTTCTAAAGGAGCCTCTTCAGGCAACTATGTAGCACTGCCATTGTTCTTATTTTGGCAGTCTTTAATTCAAATCCCTAAAGCAGATTCCATCCAGACTACTGCCTTTTTACATCCACTTACAACTCGTTTTGCACTCTGGTTAAAAGGACACTGCTGATGTAGATCTTGTATTCCTTTCCTACTTTTTAAATAAAAAGAATCGTAGCCTCATTGATGCTGTAATGGCGTCCTACAGCAGTGTAGCTTTTCCCTTCCTTCAACAAATGCAAAACGTTTACCTTTTCGGCAATCGTTAACATCTTCCGTTGGCGTTTGGGCACGGCCCCTGAGGCAGCAGCAGGAGCAGATCGTTTTGGAGCCATAATGAAGGGCTTGACTATGCACAAAGATAAACACAAAAGTTAACTCTTTACACAGCGAAACACGTTGATGCTGAATGAGCGAGACGAGACTTCCTGGTTAACACTGCATTCAGCACACAGGAACTTAACTGCGTGCTCTGATTGGTTAGCTTCTCAGTCATCCGCCAATAGCGTCCCTTGTATGAAATCAACTGGGCAAACCAACTGAGGAAGCATGTACAGGAAGTAAAAAGACACATTGTCCGGAAGAACCTGCGAAGCAGCGAAAAATCTGTGTTATATATTTAGTTATGCTTACATATAAAATCTGTGATAGAGTGAAACCACGAAAGTCGAAGCGCGATATAGTGAGGGATCACTGTATAAGGCAGGTTATGATCATCAAAACTGTTCTCAATAAATAATAAATTACTACATTTCCAACAGCTTTTAATTTAAGTAATTAAACCTGACTGCAAGAAATCTGTGTACAAGAGAGGTATTTATTAAAGTCACAGTTTTTGTTATTAAGGGAAAGAAACAAATGCTTTTTATCCTTCAAGTGTTAACTCTTACTTTCTCTAGTCATAAATTCAGTCTCCAGAGAAAGGGACCCAGGGTCTCTTGGCACATTTATAGCCCACATTACGTAGCTCAGCAATGATAAGAGCAGTGAAAAAATAACTGTCTATGCCCTTTCATAATTAGTCATCATGTTTTAATTGCTGTCTGGTGTAGGTATACCAAAGTAAATTAACCTAAACAAACATACCAGTTCAGCAACTTCAGATATGAGGCATTATTTTCTTTATGGGCACAGTGTGTGAAAGGGGACACTAAAACTATATAAAATTATTTTTTTTTTAAATTTGGTTGGATCGTGTGGTGACAGTGACCACCATGAAAAATGTTATACATTTGACATCTGGACCTAATTTTGTCCAATGCCTTAGATAGCAGGCTGGGTCTTGCAAGCTTTACTAAGTTTAAAACCCCTATAATGGAATGAAATCATGTTGCATGTATTTTTAAATTGGCAAGTACAGAAACAATACACTGTATTAGTTTATGTATAAAGCATTTCTATTTATTTGACAAGTCTCTGAAAACTGTTGAATTTGTTATGGTCAGAATAAAGAGCTTTACCTATTGCTACAACTGGTCATGAGGTTGTCATAGATTGTAATAACATAAAAACACTACAGTTTTGTTCCAAATGTATTTTTAGCTGTGAATGCTATAATAATAATTAAAAAAAAAATAAAACTTGATTGATTATGGGTGGCAATTATTATTTTTTTATTTTATTTTTGGTGAAATTGTTAAGTAAGACTTTGCAAAATGATATGCTTCAGGATTGACCCTCCCCAGATAATTGAGCTGTAACACTAGAATCAACGCACTTGCGTCTGTCCATCCACTTTCCATATTCCTCTTATTGAGTTCTTAGTCACCAAGGGCTAAGTCTTTTTCAATCCATCATGGAGCCCAACCAAACAGGGAGACATCCGGCCAGTGTAGAGTGGTTAATTATTGCTGCATGTGTGTCTTTGGGAAATGGCAAGGAATTGGAAGAGAATGAAATCCCATCCAAATAGAGGGCAAGCATGAAAACTCCATGCAGGCCAGGTCCAGATAAGTATGGAGTTTGAGCTGTGACACAATGGCATTAACCAATGTGCTGCTTAGCATCTTTTCAATTCTCTCTTAGCTTAAATCATCCACCATTTAACCGCAGTTTTTAGTTTCTGCATGTCTACCAATTAAAAAAAAAAATTCTTAGTCATGTATTACTGATATAGGAAAAAATTAAGTTTATATTTGTACTTACTTCCAGTACAGGCAAGTAACACAGATTAATGTGCTGAATAATCTTTTTTTTTTTCAATTTTTTTTAACATTTTATTGTAACTGACTGAGTGCAGTGGACCCAGTCTTCCAGCGGAAATGGCTGAATCATAGATTAACAATCTAAACTAGGAGCCAGTAATTGCAATGTGTTTCTTCACATATGGGTAAGAATTGCTGATACAATCTCACCTCAGAAGTGGTAGATGTGAGTCAGCTGGCTTAGGATATCACCTAAAATGCTGAGAACAGATTTCACACACTATTAAAGCAAAGTGACCCTGATATGTTGACCTTTAAATTTCTGAGAGACATTAACTTTTCCTGAAGCTTAGCTGACCTTCAGTATATGGTGGGAAGGGGGTGTTTGGCAAAGGAAGGCCATCCTCCACCAAAGTGAAATTAACTATAAAAGTGTTTTATTTTTTGAACAATTCCTTTTTTGTAATTTTAAAAACAAAACACAATTCTATGACATTGTTCTAGAAAACATCCAAATCAACCTGACTCAAAGAGCTATACAATAAGAGAGCCCTAATCTAAAATGATGTGTTGTAACTTTTTTTTTCTCTTTTTTTTAATCTGAAAAAACACTTTAGATACAGCTCTCTTGTCATATTTTTAAATAATTTCTAAAAACAGATAACTTTATTTTAAGGGGGGGGCAGTTTCTCATTACACAAGATAGGGTCTTTGGGGCCAGTAGTCACTGGGAGATGGAAGAAGGCCCAGAATATAGAAAGGGTTGTGCAGTAAATTTCTTGGAAAAACAAGGCTTTGTACTATATAGTGACATGGCTAAGTGACAGAAGGCTGCCTGAATATGTGTTCTAGGCGCTATTGTCCCTAGTTTTTTGTTTTAATAAATGATCATTTTATCTTTATTTACTGCCTTCTAAAATAAATGCAGTACTGTGCAAAATCTTTGGCACCCTAGTTTACAAAAATACTTGTCTTAGACTTTTGGTCTTCTGGATTAATAGAATAGAGCTCATTTTAGAGTTCTGTGCATTCAATAAGATTTTTGAATGCCCTTCAAGAAAAAACTAACATATGATAAAAGACTACTTTCCAGTTAAAAATGTGAGGCGTTTGTGGGCATATAGCCCAGTGCTTGATTAAGCAAATATAACAAATTAGTTCTAATGAACAGTGGCATCATGTGTAGGCTGAACCGAAGTGATGGACTGATCAGAAACAGTTGTGTAGAGACATTAAAGCTGGACAAGGGGCAACCATGCTAAAAAAAAGTGAGGTTGCGGTAGATGCCACAGTTTGGCCTGCAAATCTTAAACCATGGCAAAAGTGAGTATAGCAACAAGACACAAGGTGGTCATCCCACATCATCAAGTAGGAATGTTCTGTTCAAACTCATCTGCAGAAACACAATCAAAGAGGCAAAGCTGAGAACTGGAAATGCAGTGTTCTGTCATGGAAACGAAATGCAACAAATTAGAAATACATCAAGCTTTCTCATCATTGGAATCAAACTTTCTTCAGCACTCCTGTCAGCTCAGAACTGGCAGAAACCACTAGGACACTGGTACACCTATCTACAAACATGAGAAGTATTATCAAAAGTGTTCTTCGTGGAAGAGTTACAACTAAAAAGATATTCTTCCAAGATGGGAATACGGCTAAATGATTCATCTACACATGACAACATAAGGTGCAGAGAAAAGGTAGCAAGTGCTCTGGACTACTTTTAAAGTTTATGATTTTAGTAGAAAGGCTGGAGAATGCTACATGGGTGAATGTCTGCAGGCAACAGTAGAAGCACAGTGGATGTTCATTGAAAGTTCTGGGCTACATTTTTGCAAATGAAACTAATGATTTGATCAAAATCGATGGTGCCCTCACTTTTGAGAAGTACAGGTATATTCTTATCCTTCATGCAATAACATCAGTAAAGCATCTGATCGGTCCCAGCTTCATTATGCAGAATGAAAATGAACCCAGACACACTGCCAAAATCATAAATAAATATATACTATCAGCCTCAAAAAGATTCATAGGGAATCCTGCAGCAGATGGTGTGGTCACCATCGAGCCCTGATCTAAAAATCATCAAGTCCATATGGAATTGCTTACAGAGACAGAGGCAAGTAAGTAATACAGACAGTGTCCACAGTGGAACTGTAGCAAATCCAGAAGGCTTGGAACAGCTGACCATGAGAGTACCTTCAGAAACTGAATTACAGTGGAAAGCATGGCCACACCAAATATTCATTTCAATTATGGTTTTTTTTCCTGCACTTTCTTGGAAGTTAATTAATGAAAACTATTCATAGTATTATTTTTGAAAGCATTTTCACTTTACAGCATTTTTCCACAAGTGCCTAAGACTTTTGTTTAGTACTGTTTATTGTAAATGTACTGAATAAAACTACAAGGCAAGCGAAAATGTTAATATACGCACATTAAAGTGTAGCATATGTGATTGCTGTTTTGGCAACATTTCAAAAAAAATCAGAGGTGTTCACTTTTATATTGTACTGTACAACAGAATTGTGCATCTGCATCTGGGGTATAAAGAATAATTGTACTCCCTTTGTATTCGGGAATGAGGCTGAAGCATGTCTTCTGTAAAAAGAGAAATTTTCTAAATAATGATTATTTGAGTCCCTTCTATCCATCTATTTTCAGAACCTACTAGCACTGTCTCTGTTGTTTGGTATACTGGTAATAAAAAAAACTAGCATTATAGAAAATTTGGTTATCTTACTACATGAAAATGCGACTGAAATTGCTTTATGCTGTCTTGATTGAAAAGTAAGCTCTGTGTCCTTAAAAAGGGCATGGAGAGCACGACATAGGCCTGCTGATTCTCTGCAAATGGTGCTTCACACAGCATGAGTTCACAAAGAAAACTTTCCCGAGCTTGTTTGATGAACAGACAGAAACACAAAATACTTCAAACCTAAACATTGTAACTCTGGTAATTCTGTAAAGTGTGATGCAAAACACCACACTAAATAGCTTTAATCCACAATGTACTCTATGAGTTGCACACACTGTTTTAATTAATGTACATTTCACTAATAATAATTATTAGCGCCCAAGGACATTTTGAAGTATGTTCCTATCATATTTTGTTTGTTTCTTTCAGGAGAAAGTAGGGTGAAATGACTTATTTCTTTGACATATTCTTATATGGATAAATTTCAGATTGTAAACATATTGTAATGACAGAGCTGAGAATTCAGGGGACCATATAATGTATCTGTACAGTGGCCTTTCTGGAGGAGCAGTTAGGCAAATGAAGCACTTTAGTGACTTCTGGGACTCAGTAATGGGAGCTAAGGGGAAAAAGTGGAAGGAGCGCAAGAGTCTAGGGCTGGTTGGCAGAAGATGTACAAAAGGAGAGGACCTGTCTTGGAAGAATCATAAAGTTATGGGCATGGAGAAAAATAATTTACTGGACTGCAATACCGGCACATCCATATATGGCAGAACAGCCGCACATGTGAGCACAAGAGAAGAGAGGGGAAGAGGGAAGGAGTGGTGTGCTGCAGGGCTGACACTGGAGTAGGAGACAGAATGTACAGGGACGATAGTCGGTTCGAGAAACAACTAAACCGAAAAAGTTGTCTGTCTCGGCCTTAATGGGGGAGTGGTTTGTTAATACTTTTTTGGTAAGAAACACATTGATTTTGAATTCTATTATGTGAAATATTATTATGAAGTTATCTGTTATTTGCTTTTGTATCGTTTTTTGGTATCAAAAGTTTAGTATCCATCCTATCCAACACTAAAAGCTACTTAATCCTTTTGTCCAGGATTCTCTTGCTATGATCTTATATTTTTTTCTTAGTAATCTGTAGAACAGCAAGAGACTCATAATACTTTCGCTTTTAGTATGGAAAAACTTAAAGACACTTGCTTACATTTTACCTTTCCCCTTCTTGTACTTAAATGCACTGCAATGCTTATCACAGCTGGTAGGATACCATAAAGTCATGCTCACATGTACTGTAATCAAGCAAATGCAAGAAACACGCATCCTTTTTACTCTATAATGCCATTTGATTTTTTTTTTTATTCCATTGCTGTTAAATGATTTCTTTCCCTTTAAGGCCAATAAAGTTTTTAAATACCCAGATGTATTGCCTGATGCTTGTTAAGCTTACAACTTGGTAAGGCTTCAGGGTATTGAGCCTGTTCAAGTTGCCTTTCTTTGAACTATACACTATTAAAGGCTTCTGCATGACAAATTAACAACTGAACATTTCCAGCATTCTTTATTTACTTGTTCATGTAGTTGGATTCTATCAGCTGCCAGCCTGATCCCATCTGTTAGGAGCACCAGATGGCACCCTATTATGTACTCTTTTTGTGTCTAAAACATACTTGTTGAGTGTTAGCTCTTATGAAGTGAGCCTTTACCGGAGCTTATGGATTCTACTGTCCAGCCCCAGATATTTTGGGTCCCATAATGTGATTTGGGTGTGCCAGAAGCCATTAAGATGAAGTACATACAGTGGCTTCAAACACTCTTACAAATATAGCAGCTCATTGTCAATTTGTTCTTGCTCTATTTTATATTGTATCATATGTACTTGGTGAATGGATGAATGAATGAAAAGCTATATTTCCCCTAAGGGAAGATCCATGCATGCACAGGCAGCAAGGCAATTACAGGCAGCTCAAAAAAAAGCCAAACAGATCATTGAAGAGATTGAGAAAAGGCAGGAATGATGTACTGCCGAGCCCGATTATAGAAACGGATGTCTTTTTTTGATTCAAATCAAAAAGTGGATGATCTCTCTCGGTCCTAAAAGTGTTTCGTGGACATATATCAAAAGACTGGTCCCTGGAGAGGGGGCTCTTCAGAGCTGAGCTAAGACTTCATCTCTATACCTTAGCCTAGAAACCCTCACTTCTTAATTTCTGAGATTACTTAGTCTTTTATATTTTAGCAGCATAAAACTAACAATATGGGTAGAAATTCCATACAAACATGGAGCAGGGCTGATATTAAAACTCGATCTTCTGAAAGTGTGAGGTAGAAGAGCTAACCCCTATGCCACCCAAAAGACCAAAGTCCATAATGTCCATTGTACCTGCATTTGGATTAATCGGAATAAAACATTTTTAATGACTGAAAAAAAAAAACTCTATTAAAAACTTAAAAACCTTAACAGTATATTTAAAAATTATATCTAGGAAAAGAAGAGATAAATTTAAGTATTTCAAAATACTCCAAAAGCATGAATTCATGTAATGAACAATAGTGTTACAAATTTTAAAAGTGCAAAATTTATTACTGTTCCCATGGGGCATATGTACAAAAAAACATCTAACAACTGCGCAATGTTTGTAATGGTGAAATTGAAAACTGTAGTGGAACACCACAAACTACAGTGTTACACTCTAGCTCATTTTGCCCCTTAATTGAGGAGATACACTATGGAATCTCATTTTATCTTTAAAATGAAAGGCACTCAAGGTTTCTGTCAAGATGGTGGAGCAGAAGACAGTATGTGTTTCTCATCCAGACTGAAAATGAATTAATGGTAGTCAAGGCTATGTTAGATAGAAGGGAGACATTAACTGGCCAAAGTAATAAATACAGTAGTTAAGGGCTATTACTATATTCTTTAAGTACTTTCTGGCTTTAAAGTATAAGCAAAACACAAAGTCCAAGTTTGTTTGTTCGTTCGTTCTTTCTTTCTTTCTTTCTTTCATACACAGTTCCTTCTGTTACCAGCAGCCACACCACTTGAATGGTAATCAACCCCCCTGAAGCTAAGCATGTTTGGGCCCAGCCAAAGCCGAAGTCCTGACTCTCTGTGATTATTAAAGATCCCTGGGCATCTTTCATAAAGAGTAGGGTGCCGTCCATATCCAAGTCATTCTGACGCCCTAATCATCCCCTGTCTTAAGTTGGCTATCTATCTCTCTGACCCCTTAACCACATAACAGCTAATATATGGTGACCAAATTGACACAAAATGGCTAATGTCATATATTCTAGGTGGATGCCGCACTTTGTTGGTGGTTTTATTGGCTCTCTTTGTAAAGTGTTTTAAGTAGTGAGAAAAGAGATATATAAATGTAAAGAATTATTATTTCTTCAACTTCCTATTTTCTTTGCCTTCTGCAAATAATCTGCATATACAGTAGTTAACAATTCTTATATGCTTGCTCTTCCCTGCTGAAAACATTGATTAATGTCAGTAATTAATAATATTTGCACAGGGAAGTGTGATTTTAGCCACTATAAAAAGGGTTTACTGTTGAATGTGACTTGGGCAGTAAATTAGAGGCCCGGTGACTTGTTTACCCTGTGATGTCAACTACTCTTCCTTTTTTTATAGACCCAGTTAGATGTAGTTTGTTTTAGTAAAACTGTGTGCAGTTCTGGCAAATGTTGGAAGAGGTGTTGAGTGTTCAGGCACTCAAGTGAAGAGAGTTTGGCTTGCTGAGTTGGTGAGCAGATGTTAGAGGTGTCATAAAGTGTTGTCATTTATCTTCTTATTTCCAGCTTGGCTATGATATCATGCATACGTTTTGGGGTAGGACACTAAAATGGTGGGCAGAGGCTGGAGCTTATTTTCAGTTCCAGAAGACTAGGTTTGAGTTCAGTCACATGTTTCTTGTGTGCACATGAGCTTTCTCAAAGTTCCTGGTTTCTCTCACTTCAGAAAACATGCAGAAGTGTTTAACGTATAGCTCTAAACTCATAGTCCCTTGCGGATCATTTGACTGCAGTTAGGAGTTGGTGTTTCGTTGTGATTTTCCTGCGCTTTTGTGACTTTTCTCGATATAAGAACCCATGCTCTGTTTTTTGACTTGACCTTTTAGATTTCAGATTGTGACTTTGTTTGCTTTTGGGATTGCCTTGTCTAGAAATTGCCTCTTTGCCCTTTGTGATTTCAGACCTTCACAGCCTTTTTTTGTGAAGTGAATCTTTTATTTTATAAAGATTCTGTGTTTTTGCCCCTGTTACTAGCCCGGTTTTGACAATTTCCCTCTGTAGTGGGCATTTTGAGCAACGGTTGGGACTTTTGTACTTGGGAACTCACAAGTTCACAACACAGTGCTAAACTGGTGACTTGGCCTAGATTTGTGTTTGTCTTGAGTTCAATGTTCTTAGCATGGGCTACTGTTGCCTGTGATCCTTAGATGCAGTAAAATAAAAAAGACATATCGATACAGGAGTTGAAGGCAATTGTAGTTTCTTCATCTAAAAATAAATGTTAATTTTAAAATATGTGACAAAAACAAAGAGACCCAGCGATAAGAGTTCACTATTTTAACATAAGACATTCCTTTAAATTTAAACATCAAGATCACCAGGCCCAGATAATATTTATCCTTGTGTTCTTAAGGAGGCTAGTGAGTACATATGTAAACCCTTGACACACATTTTTAGGAAGTCACTGTGCACTGGAGAGACTCCAAAAGGACTGGAAAATGTCAAATACCATTATATAAAAAGGGTGACAGGGCAGATCCAAGCAACTATAGGCCAGTAAGCTTAACATGCATCACAGAAAAATTAATGGAAGGAATTATTAAGGATAAGATTGAGCAACACATGACAAGGACAGGAGTTATTCTGAACAGTCAGCATGGGTTCAGAAGAGGGAGGTCATATTTTACTAACATGTTTGAATTCTATGAGGTTGCAACAAAAGCATATGATCAAAGTGGAGCTTATGACATTATTTATCTGGACTTTCAGAAAGCATTTGATAAGGTGCCACATGAGAGGTTGGCCATAAATTAAAAGAAGTGGGAGTTCAGGGTGATGTTTTTAGATGGGTTCAGAATTAGCTCAGACACAGGAAGCAGAGGGTGATAGTGCTAGGAACCTCATCAGAAATGACCGATGTTAAGAGTGTTGTTCTATAGGGGTCAGTGCTAGGGCCCATGATATTTTTAATATATATAAATGATTTAGATAGGAATACAAGTAACAAGCTGGTTAAGTTTGCAGATGATACCAAGATAGGTGGATTAGCAGATAATTTGGAATCCGTTATATCATTACAGAAGAACTTGGATAGCATACAGGCTTGGGCAGATTTGTGGAGGATGAAATTTTAAATCAGTAAATGTAAAGTATTACACATAGGAAGTAAAAATATTAGGTTTGAATACACAATGGGCGGTCAGAAAATCGAGAGTACACCTTATGAGAAGGATTTAGGAGTCATAGTGGACTCTAAGCTATCAACTTCCCAACAGTGTTCAGAAGCCATTAAGAAGGCTAACAGAATGTTAGGTTATATAGCACGATCTGTGGAGTACAAGTCCAAGGAGGTTATGCTCAACCTTTATAATGTTCTGGTGAGGCCTCATCTTGAGTACTGTGTGCAGTTTTGGTCTCCAGGCTGCAAAAAGGACATAGCAGCGCTAGAAAAGGTCCAGAGAAGAGCGACTAGGCCGATTCCAGGACTACAGGGGTTGAATTATGGGGAAACATTAAAAGAGCTGAGCCTTTACAGTTTAAGCAAAAGAAGATTAAGAGGTGACATGATTGAAGTGTTTAAAATTATGAAGGGAATTAGTACAGTGGATCGAGACTTGTATTTTAAAATGAGTTCATCAAGAACACGGGGACACAGTTGGAAACTTGTTAAGGGTAAATTTCGCACAAACATTAGGAAGTTTTTCTTTATACAAAGAACGATAGACACTTGGAATAAGCTACCAAGAAGTGTGGTGGACAGTAAGACATTAGGGACTTTCAAAACTCGACTTGATGTTTTCTTGGAGGAAACAAGTGGATAGGACTGGCGAGCTTTGTTGGGCTGAATGGCCTGTTCTCGTCTAGAGTGTTCTAATGTTCTAATAACTTTTGCATGCAAGTTGGACTAATTTGCTTGATCTCTCATTGACTGACACATTTACCACAAGGAAGGTGGATTATTTTTATTTTTTTCCCCCTATTTTTTGACATTAATGCTATTAGGAAATTGGCACTGGCCCATGTTCTTTTAAAATCTTCACGATCTGTCTATTGTCTATAGAAGATACTTCCATGAGCCATGAGTGTAGCTTCATTCCTCTTTTACTTGACTGATGCAACGGCATCCCCACTGCATTCAATGAATTGGTTAGCCTGAGCTTCTGCAACTATGTAACTTTATTTTAGAAAATTGCAAAGTAAACTCAACCTTATGACCAGTAAGGGGAATATTAGGAAAATAAAGAAAAAAATATTTATTTATTTCCATTATAGTTATTAATTTTTCAGTGATAATCATAATGGTATTTGGTGTGAAAATGCAAAGGTTAGTTTTGTTTTCTGCATTTCAAGTGATTTTTGCTTGCATATTTTTGGTACATTTTCCAGATTGCAATTGTGCAGTGTGGACTCATCTTGCTGGTGGCATGATGCCAGGCAGGAGACACAGGGTAACATGGGCATGCTGTGTACAGAGAAAATCACGCTGACAGTCAAGATGTAATTCTGCAGACAGTGTTGGCAGAAGCCACTCATAAACAAAACTTAAACTTGACAGAACTGCTAGCAGAGGTAATGCAACATAGCATGTGCTGAGGATCCCCTAAACCTGGAGGGAAATAAACATCTATCTAGGCTGGCCTGGCAGATATATTGGCAGAGAGATATTTTTCAAGAATAGACAGACAGACAAACACAGACAGACAGACAGACAGATAGATAGATAGATGGATGGATAGATAGATAGATAGATACTTTATTAATCCCAAGGGGACATTCACAAAGGAGCTCTGCCACCCCAGAATGGAAGCCTTTAATGTGTAAACTGCTGGAAATTCCAACCAGTAAGAGTTTACTCTGGTCTCTGGAGTGTGTGAAGGCTAGGGATAAATAAATGGAATAATTCCTTGCTATGCCAGTAGTGGGGGCAACTCATAAAAGAATATAAAGACCACCATGTCAAAACAGCTAATGGAGCCTAGATTAGAGTTCTTTTAATGGCTGGGAGAGTTGAGAAGCCAACAACTTTGAACAGGCAGAAATTAACCCTATAAAAGTAGGTACAAACAGGGATACAAATTCTTGTTAGCCGGTCTGCATAGCTCTACTCATCTAGTCACTGACCAGCACACTTTCTACCTTGATGGAGTCAAGTCCCTGCATTTCATTAGGCACAATATAATCAATGCACTGTGCTTTAGCCTTAGCAGGGGTCAGAGCTAATTGGCTGATTGCACATCCTTTTTTCGTGTAATTTATTACACCCCAATTGTATTAGTGGGAATAGAGAAGGTATACTTGGCATTTTGGTTTTTAATTTTCCTTGTAAATTTGTTTAGCGTCATTTAGGTCAGGGTTTAGTTAACCTTTTTCAATATATAAAGAACAATATTTTTTGACTTTAATTCATCCAACTTTATTTTTTTTTCCATTTTACATATATGCATTTTTTAATTAAAGATATCTTGTAACCAGAGGCTATCTTGACAGCATTAATTGCAAGAAAGGAACCAACCTTGGATGGGGTTGCCAATATATTGTGTAGTATACCCACGTTGAGATGTGGGAGGAAACCCTGGCAAACCTGATGAGAAATCCATGTTAACATAGAATAGAACGTAGAATAGTCAGACTCCACAGAGACAACAGCAGGACATGGGATTCAAACTGATTACTCTTGACTTATGAAGCAGAAGCACAAGCCACAGCATATCACTGCTCAAACCTAACATCAGAGCTTAAGACAACCTACTTGGAATTCTTTGAGAACATTGCCTATAAAGTATGATTTATACTTCATGCAGTTGTACTACACATTTAAATAATAAAAGAGTGTCACGTGTAATGTGATCATCCATAAATCTATTATTTTCCATTTTAATCATCATTATATTGAGTAGCAACATTAGGGAAATACAACTTATTACAATTATTTGAATAATAGCAAATGAAAGAACATGTTGATGATAGTTTACCCACTCTCTACTGGGATTTAAATCTGTAACATTGCCCTTTTAAGTTCACATCCTTTCAAGTGATGCCATTCTAATTTTAGGAAGAGTGCTGTCAGCTTCAGCACACATGAGGATTTGTTGAGGCTCACATGCCTGGAAGTTAATAAAGAAATAATAGTAAAAGTCTGTAGTTTATAGGAATAACTTGTCTTTACTGAACACTCTAATTCACATCAATGTTGCCTGTAGATGAATAACACTTGAAGAGCTCACAAGAGAAGAGATTAAATATCTAGAACAGTAACTAAGCCTGGCATGGGCACTTTTAACTGCAGTGCTGCTGCAGTGACCCAGTAACAGACTTTTCAAACAAAAAAAAAAAAAAATCAGCAAAGGTGTGAACTTGTGCTAAAACTTGTTGTACCTGTTGTTATTGTTTTACAGTTACTACATTTACATAATGTATTTTGTTATATGTATTTGCAGTTATACAGTAGTAAATACTACTGTTCTGTATAGTGTTGTCACGATTCCAAAATTCTAAACTTCAATACAATAGGAAATTTTTTGAAATTAGATACAATTTTCAACAGCCAATTCTGTTTATAATGTAGCTCAATAAAAAAAAAACTTATTTGAATATATTGCAATTCTGTATGCACCAAAATCATTACGTAGAACTGTGTTAGTCATTAAAGTATAGTAGTAATTAACTACAGTAGTAGCCTTTTTGTTAGCTTTAATGTGCCTTGCAGTGCATTCCAAAAACTACACTTCCCATCCACCTACAACCATTATCTTGTATCTTGAATTTGGAGATGGTTTCTGTAACAGTATGAGGAAACTGCAACAAAAGAAAACTCCCATTCATGAAGCAGCCTTCACAGCCAGCAAAATCCAATCAACTTTTAGTTTGACACACATTCCCAAAACTTTGTTAATACTATATAGTACGTGAGCATGTGAAGGATTAGCACTACTGCTTATGCAATTGAGCACTGAAAGATTGTAGCACCTTACATTATATAGTAAATGTCATGAAATATAATTTTAAAATAAGATACTGAAAGAAATGGAACTGTAGCTCTAGCTGCACCCACTGTTTGACTTCAAGGCTCAATTGAACGCAAAGTACATTTGATATGTAGGCCGTAGAATCAATACCATGAAAAATGAGTATTGTAGCAATACTAAAAAATGTTACAATCGATGCTTATTGATATTTAGATACTTTTGACAACCCTTATATTAACTACTTTATTAAACAAGTGCAAAAATGAAATGTAATAACTAAAAGTTCTAATTATATATTAAGAAGCATTTGGAAAGCTGGCTGCAAACCTTTGCGTCAGTGAGCAGAAGGTTATCAAGTGCACTAAAGAAGAGCTTCTGACACAAGTGTGTAAAGCGGGCTCCTAACTTCTAAACTGCAACTGTGAGAGCCTCAGTGATGTTTAATTATTTCTTTTTATGTATACAGGTAACTGACAAAATGAGAGCTCCTCCTTCATATATCGTCATTCACCAGGACAACTCAAATGCACTCGAGAATCTCCCATTAAGACCTCAATGAGGCTGAGATTTGGTGACCGAGAAAGCCATGATATGTGGTTTACACCTTTGTCAAACCCCTCAGACCATTCATTGACCACACAAACCAAGTAAACAAATGCATTGTCATCGTGGAATAGTCCCATGCCACTCGTCACCTTAAAATGGACTTGATATCATAGAATTGCTTTGTATATTTCATTCTATAAGGTAATCAATAAATTTAGACCATTACTGGAAAGTGCATTTCTCACCATAACAAACCAATCAGAAGCCCTGACTGTGTGTGATGATTTGGGTTAATTTTTAAATTTTCTCATTAATTCTGAACATTTGTTAAGACTATTTGTTTTTCATTAAAGGTTTTTGATATTATTCTTTCGTTATTAAGTTGTTTTAATTTAGTTGCACAGTTTTGTTTTTCATAGGTAACACCATTTTTGTAGATTTTTTTTGTACACTGTTGCACTTCCTGGTGATATGAGATTGCAGATTCCACTGAAGACTTTTTCACATGTGTGTCTTTGCTTAAGATTTTCTGGTACAGATTATTTTTGCTTTGTTTTCAGTTCTAGGTTTTGGGTTTGGCATTTTAGGCTTAATTAATTGGTTTAGCTAACATCCTGGTTCTGGCTTTTCCTTGTATTTTTAACTAGATTTCATGTCATGGTCGCGAATTAAATCCAGACTGCCTCTAGGGGGCTTTGGGACTTGTTTTGGTGTGCAGCACATATTTGGTTGCCTGTGAAGCATCGCTCGTCCTAGCAAATGAATTCTTTACCAGCATCTTCACATTAGTTTACTAGTAAAAGTGCACTTTTAGATTTAGTAATTTTATACAGTAGAGTACCGCTTGACCATAGTATCCCTCTCTCTGAAGTTCATGACTATTCCTGATTAAACTTCCTGCTTACATTGGTACTTGTACATAGATGATCTGTAGGTGCTTGTCTGTTTTTCTCTTCACCTTGAATATACACACAAACATATCAAAGACATTTGGCTGACATTTTCATCAACAGTTACCACTTATGGCTTTCCTTTTCAGTGCAATGCAAACATCACCTTCTAGACTGTTCCTTGTCAGCAATTAGCCATCTTTTAGAGTTTCTATGGTGTCTTCAATTCACAGAGGTGGCCAAAAGATTGATTATGGGATGTTAATTGCTTATCTTATTTACATCATTGACCACACCTTAATAAGATATATTCTTTCAATATAATTAGTATTTCTCATTTATTCAAGTGTATTTTGACTGTTATCTGTAAATGCTGCCATGCTACCTGAAGAGAAGAGCTTCCTATACTGTACTCTTGCGTTGCCATTTGCAGTTTGTCACTCACTTGTGCCCCATATAATATCTGGCAGTGGTGTCAGTAAATTAACATTCTGCTTAGCAAATTAGTTTGTTTCATAGGGTGGTCCCCACTTGTCCTTATATGCTAGCAGTGATGGCTCATTAGTTGAGATGAGCTGAACCTCCATGGTTGTTAGCCGCAGACTACTGATTAGTAACAGAGAGATACCATGCATTTGGCTTTGGTGCCTTTCTAATATGAAGCACATATGACTGTCACACTTAATTCATTACATAGTCTCTGTTAATAAAGGAGGTGTTTCTCCAATCTGTTGGTGTTTTAGGTATGGTGGAAACAGAGTCTCCAAATGTAGAAACACTGCAAACGCCTGGGGAGAAAGAGAGAATTGTGTTGCCTTTGGCCAAATGGCCTGGTGCATCCAGCAACTGGACAGAAAACCATGCAGGGTAACATTCCACTGTGTTTTTCTGTTTTGTTTTTACTTTACTGATATCCTCAGAAACAATTCTGCATCAAAACCTCCATTATTCTTTTCTATATCTGTTTGTTACTTTGAGCTGCAATTTTTTGTTTCAGAAAAAGACAAGCAATATATTATAGTTTGAAAGAGAATACAGTGGCCAACTAATCATGATCACACATTTTTCAAGGCAAATAGTATTAAGACTGCACCCCAGGTTAGGCTTCAAAACCAGTCTCCTGGTCCTGTGAGGCAGCAATTGCCGTACCACAGTTCATTTAAAATAAACACTATTTAGTAATCTGTGATGTACTGGCCTCATGTCCATTGCTGTTTCCTACCTTGTGCCCAGTGTGGCTGCTAAATGATGTGGCCCCCCATGAGCCTCAATTGAGTGAAAAGGTTACAGAGTTTTATGTTATGTTCACAAACTGCAATGATGTGAAACCCAGTCCAGGACAGTTTTTCTCCCATGTACCCACTGCTGTATGGAATAGACTCTAAAAACCTGAATTGAATAAACAAGTTTGAGAATGTTATCTAGTAATTACATTGTTTTTCTGTTTGCACAGTTTATTCATTGGAAAAACTTAGTAAATTATTTAAATATTAGTTCAAACAACATTTCTTGTAATATTTAGCCATTTTTGGTCATTGCATTAACCTATGCATAGACATTTATTTCATTAGATGCTCATAAGAAGCCTCAGAAGCACTGGGCACAACACAAAAGCAAGGAATGCCAGTCTTCCAATGGGCACACTTCCATACGCTGAAACGTTTATCAGTTAACCTAACACAAATAAGCCTTTGGTATGTAGAAGGAAACAGGATCACTCAGGAGGAAAGATAGGCAGACCTTGGGAATAACGTTCAAACTCCACAAGAGATTTCAATGATGTATCGAGTACTACATCTTCATTTACTGCGTATTGCATCCATCCACACTTTGAGGATATTTTGTGCATTAAACAGTTAAACTAAATATATCAGTCCAAACTTTAACTGTTACTCTATCTGGGGCTGTTTCCTTCCTTGAGCCAATTGTTACTGGGATGTGCGCCAGGTGTCCAAGACCTTATAATTGAATTAAGTGGGATGCAAAATTAATGTATGAATGGGTTAATTAAATTAATTAAAAATAAATTAAAAATTAAATGTCAAAAACAGATCAAGATACTTTACAATCATAATTACAAATAATGTGTATTAGAATATACAATTTGAGATATAAATATATACTAAAACCAAATGTGTGGGATGATTAATGATTTGTTTTTATTCCACTGTGCTGTTTTTTTCCGTGATCTTGTTATCTGTGTGTGTGTTTGTATAATTACTGCACTCTTGTAACCTCTTATTGTTGGATAAACCTTTGTTAGAGTGATTTGCTGCTCTCATTTATGCATCATAAAAGGCACTATAAAATGAAAATAGGTGGGTGTCTGAAGAGAGCTACTGACTATCGCCTCAATTGCTATTAGGACCACTGACCTTACCAAAACGGAGAGCCCAACATTTTCTGTAGAAGGGAGCAGGTGGCTGGAGTGTGGCGCCTGGACTTGAAGAGCTAGACAAGTGACAAACAGACTGAGTTGAACATGTTGTATTTGTTCTGCAGAGCTGTCAAATGTCTAGTGCTGCCTTGAAAGTGAAAGGGCCTTGCCGGACTTTGTCTGGAACAGATCTAATTATATGTTTGTGTAAATGAATTTGAAGAGCTGAATAAAAAGCTGAAGCTTATCAACTATGCAGATTATGCAACAGCTGTGATCAGAGAGAACACTCAAAAAAAAGCGATTTTTCTTTTAAATTCCATAATAGTGATTGCCAGTTCTGTAATAGAATGTCAGGAGCAGCCAGTTTATACTTAAAAACTCCTCACTGCTTCCTGAAAATTGAAATAATGTACTACCTGAACAACATAACAGGCAGCTGTTGCCATTTGCTGTACAAAATTTGTGAGCAGGCCTCCGACATATGTATTAAATTGCCTTGGCTCTGGGTTCTTGTACCTAGTTTCAGAGACTGCTTTTGTGTGAAAACTATTTCCTCAAGGCTTTGAAGGAAGCCAAGCTAAATTGTGAGGAAGCGACAGCATTTTAACCTCAATCTTGCAGTTGGCTAAGATAGTCCAATGGACATAGCTGCTTTTTCTTTGACAATATTACAGAGCGGCTGTGTTGACCAAAATCTGTCCATCCATTCATTGCTTCATTTTTATAACCCACTACAAGTGTTAAGAATATTGCTTGGCAAAAGACAAAAAAAAGGCAACAGGAGAACTGTGCCTTAGAAAATGTATCACTGACACTAGTCTGTTATCAGTCAATGGGGGATCTTTGCGCAGCATGATAAATTCAATGAAACATAATTCTGAGATTTATTTTAAAAAAAAAACATCAGTAGAAAGGACAGCACCTTCTAAAATTATTCCCCTGAACACAGAGATCAGTTCATTTTCAATGGCTGCCTATCTGGATCTCTCATTCAGTAGTTCATTTTATAAATAAATACAATCAGCTACATTTGTGTTGCTCATATTTCCATAGTTCTGAGCTTCCCCTGCCGTCTTCTTTTAAATGATGTTACAGTCATCATTTTGTGTAATCTCTGGATGTCTGTTGCAAAATACATTGTGAAACTTTAACTAAACCCTAAGTGGCCAGGTATCAAGCCGAGCAAGGGTTCAAAAATGTTTTAAAAAATCTTTCCCCTCATCTTACAGGTGAACTAAGCCACACACTGACACAGACAATACCTCATTTTCAAGTGACAGGTGTCGACTTCACACTCACGGTGATCACATTGTTACAGTATTTACAGTTGACTTTTAATCTGGTATGAAATCATACATGAGGTGCTTCATAAATTGTCACCAAAAACAATTGAAAAACATAGCAATTATTCTGTACAAGAAATACCCAAGTGTTATACATCAATCAAAAAGTCTCAACCAGTAGCTTTCAACTGATCCAATGAGCCTCCCCTCAAACTGACCAAACATGAGCTACAAGCTGAAAGTCAGAAAAACAGCCACACTACTTATCTGAATTTTCATGTGCTTTTGCATATTATGTCACGAAAACAACAGCAAATATTACTCAGCAAAAAAAGAAACGTCCTCTGACTTTCAACTGTTTTTACTTTCAGTAAACTTAATGTGTAAATATTTGTATGAACACTAAAAGAGTCAACACCATAAGACAAAAACTAAAAATGTTTCACAATGTGTCCCTGAATGAAGGGAGGCTCAAAATCAAAAGTACCAGTCAGTATCTGGTGTGGCCACCAGCTGCTTGAAGTACTGCAGTGCATCTCCTCCTCATGGACTGGACCAGATTTGTCAGTTCTTGCTGTGAGATGTTACCCCACTCTTCCACCAAGGCACCTGAAAGTTTCTGGACATTTCTGGGGGGAATGGCCCTAGCCATCGATCCAAATCAATCCCGCTCCAGGGTACAGGCCTCGGTGTAACGCTCATTCCTTCAACGATAAACACAAATCTGTCCATCACCCCTGGTGAGACAAAACCGTGACTCATCAGTGAAGAGCACTTTTTGCCACTCCTGTCTGGTCCAGCGAAGGTGGGTTTGTGCCCATAGGCGGCATTGTTGCTGGTGATGTCTGGTAAGGACCTGCCTTACAACAGGCCTACAAGCCCTCAGTCCAGCCTCTCTCAGCCTATTGCGGACAGTCTGAGCACTAATGGAGAGATTGTGTGTTCCTGGTGTGACTCGGGCAGTTGTTGTGGCCATCCTGTACCTGTCACGCAGCTGTGATATTCGGATGTACCGATCCTGTGCAGGTGTTGTTACACGTGGTCTTCCACTGCGAGGATGATCAGCTGTCCTTCCTGTCTCCCTATAGCACTGTCTTAGGCGTCTCACAGTGCGGACATGGCAATTTATTGCCCTAGCCACATCAGCAGTCCTCATGCCTCCCTACAGCATGCCTAATGCACGTTCACGCAGATGAGCAGGGACCCTGGGCATCTTTCTTTGGGTGTTTTTCACAGTCGGTAGACAAGTCTCTTTAGTATCCTGCGTTTTTAGAACTGTGACCTTAAATGACTACATTCTGTAAGCTGTTAAGGTCTTAAGGACCATTCCACAGGTGCATGTTAATTAATTGATTATGGTTAATTGAACATGCATGGAAAACATTGTTTAAACCCATTGCAATGAAGATCTGTAAAGTTATTTGGATTTTTAAAACATTATTGTTGAAATACACAGTCCTGAAAAAGGGACGTTTCTTTTTTTGCTGAGTATATATACAAATGACATATCAGTACTTATAGCAGATTCTCCTGATCAAAACAAGCCCAAACCAGCTATTGTATGATGTGTCGATCATGAGGTATCCTCCAAAAAAGAACAAATAGGCAGCCATGACTGGCACCAACCATTTGGCTTTTCTGGCAGGAGTAGCTGTGGCTCAGTGGATCTTACCATCACAAACTTCATACCATTGGATAGCTGAGATTATGATGTTTCAAGCAACACAAAATGCATTTTTAAACTAAAGGACCTAGCTCAGGCCTTCATAATTACTTACCATCACACCATGCACATTTAAATTTTCATGTGTTCTCGCACATCACTTCACAACACAACAGCAAATGTATACAAGTGATATATCAGTACTCACAGCAGATTCTCCTGGTCAAAACAAGCTTCATACCATTGCTCAGCTACAACTGAGACATTTCCAACAATAGGTAACACGTTGATGTTTGAAAAAAGCAGAGAGCCAAAGGCGTGCATAATAAATTAAAATGTGTGATATTTTGTGTGTGTATCTGTATACATACTGTAACTATATATGTGTGTGTGTGAAAATTATTTATATTTTATATAAAAATGTCATATTATTTTACCAAATACCAAATATTAATTATATATTATTCATATTAATATTTTGGACATCCCTGTTTGGAAAGGTTTTGGAGATGGGAGGGGGACCCATGGTGCTAAATGCTGTAACTGTTTATTTCTTTGTATTATCAACATGAAACTTTAGACAGGCATATTTGACATGTCAGGGAACGTCTCAGAGGTGAAAAAAATGCCCTGGTGTTGCTTGTACATGAGATATACTGTATCAGAAAACAAAAATTTGAAAAAATCACTGTGGGCGACTATGTTCGTTTGTTAGTTTAGCAGCAGTTTCTAAGAAAAAAAAATGTTTAAATTTGACACAAATACAAATGCTATCACATTTGAAAAGTTATCTGTCAGGTTTTAGTGAAAAATTGACTGCCCAGCCTTTATTTTTGAATAATAAGGCTTTATTTTGGTGTTCTCCCCTCAGGTGAAAATTGCTGAAAAATGCCCTTAGGGTAAGAGATAAACTCACCAATTAGAACACAGCACTGCCTCTTACAAACTTCTCACTAAAGCCAAAAGATTTCTATTCCCCATGAAGGCCAGATTATTTTTACTTCTTTATGTATGTATCTTAATTATTTGATTAATTTTATCTGAGTACCTTCATGTTACACTGCAATGTTTTTTTGTGGCTGGTCATCAAAGTTTTACCTGGCCACTGGGGTTACTAAAAGATTTTGATAAGAAAATTGATCGCTGCCTTGGAATTCTCCCCCTGTGAGTCATAAAGTATAATTAAAATCTAGTCGTTGTTGGCTGGAAATATGCCGGGTTTTGAGCTTGTGTGAAAAATATGATTGCTAATGCATTTTGGAGTTTTACTAGTCATATGCATGGGTGCTGCACTTGTCTGTTTTATCAATAACCCTGTAGATTTGCTTCTCACGTCTAGAGAGCTTATGAAAGTTTAAATGCCACAAGAGCACAAAAAAAACAAAAGATGTAATTTTGGTGACTACTCACTAGACTGAAGCAGTGAGCCATAATTAAAATGGTTCCTTGCCCAGTCTGTCCAACTTTACAATACAAACAGAAGTTCCTCTTTGTTTAATTTATGTTCAGTCCATCAGTGCATGTGCCATCATGTACTGTTCTAGATGTGTGGACAGGAAAGGCAGGGTTTCACTTTAATTCCTGTGTTCTGCTTATACAATGCTTAAAAATATATGTATGCAGTAACCTTCTCATTATTGGCAGATAGCACTTGCAAAAGCATAGAAGACTGTGTCTGGGCAGTGCATCTCACCAGCACAGGGGAAACAGAGATAGAATGTGCTTTCGTTCCCCCATTACGAGCCAGCCCGGACTAGCAGCAGCACTCAGGAGAGACAACTATGTAGACATTTGTAAAATAACTTTTATAATGCTCAGCACATAGATATAGAATTACATAAATGTGAATGATAAAATGAATAATAACAAAAAAATAACAATCTAGTGAAAAAAAACTAAGGGTGTTTTTTGTGTGGCAACATTCAGTTTGTAATGCATAAAAACAGGTGTCCTTCTATCTTAGCAATGAAAATCAAAACTCTATATGTACTTTTGACTATCAGCTTGTGTGCCCTTTATAGCACATGAGCACCGGCTTGCAAAGGGACCCCGTGGAGTGTGATTTCTTAGTTTTGAAGCACAAGCTACGATCATATACAGCTAGATCAGAGATAGTGTTGCTGTGTTTTAGGCAACATTGAAAAACACACTAACAAAGGCACCCCATGTTTCAGAAAAGATGCCACCCAACACTGTAAACTTTGCAGTATTTAGCCCCTTCTGTCTTCCATTTCTTCCCAATCTGTTGATCTAGGTTTGTGGGAGAGCATCTATCAATGGGTATGTATTTAATATTCTTAAGTAGACTGTAATAAATTTACATTTATTTGCTTGGCAGACGCTTTTATCCAAAGTGACTTGCTAAAGAGGAAGACATAATCGGGTAACATTAGGCTAGGCCCTGCAAGTGTAGTAGAACAGGTAACAAAAGTTGATTGCCACATGTGAAAGTATGTAATAACTAATACATTTACAGTCATAGATTATTGATCAATAAAGCAAATAACTTAATGTAACAAGAAATCAACCAACAATATAAAAGATCACAGAGCAAATATATTTTTTATTCAATCAATTACCAGGGGTGGGCAGATTCAGTCCTGGAGGGCCGCAGTGGCTGCAGGTTTTTGTTTCAAGCCAGTTGCTTAATAAGAAGCACTTATCGCTCAAGGAGCACTTCTGCTTCACTTTAGTTGACTCACCTGTTAAGATTTTGAGCCCTTATTGCTTATTTTAGTCTTAAACAGCTGTATTCTTGGTTTTTCCTTATTAGCAATAAGATTCAAATGACAAAAGAAACCAGCGTTTTTCCATTTAGCTTGTTTCTGTTTACACCTGTATGTATTTATCATGCACTATTGGGTTTAATTAAATACTTGGAAGGAAAGTGAAGAGAAAAAAGTGAAGGACTGAGATTAACTCGTCTGTTTTAGATTTCAAATCATTTGGATGATATCCTTAGAAAGGAAAAAAAATCTAGGATATGAGAATGAACTTGGCATAGCAGATTTAAAGCACTAACAGGCCTTGAAATTAAATAATTGACAAGGATTGTTTTTTAACTCTTTCAGGGCTGATGTCGACTTTTGTCAAAATTCAGGAGTAGAGGATGGTAATCAGCTGTAAACTGCAACAAAACTCACCCTTACATTTTAGTCCGACTCTCTGTGCTAGAAATAAAGTTCCAGAGCTTTGTTGATTTAATCTTGATTCCCTACACATGCATGAGTAGCGAAGCGCAAACAACCTCTAAAATGGCACCGACATCTGGTGAGAGACCAAAGCGAATGTGCAAAGTTAGGATGTTTTACTTAATTTCGCTGAATAGGACCCTGACTTATCAGACTCCGAGTTTGATGCAAGTGATCTGCAGATGGGTGTCAAAAACAAAAGTGAGGTACCAGCATCATCTGATTGGTCCCCAGCTGATCGTGGTGCTGAACATTTTTGTGCAGCTGACGCACTTACAGCAGCTTTTGCCTGGGAGGCCCACTACTTATGATGACAAGAGGTAAAAACCCTATTGCTTAACACAGCAACAGCCACCACCACCCACCTGCTTTGCGAAGACAGCCAGGCAGCTGGCCCACCGTGCATTCCTACTGACCATCGAGGTGCCCCCATGCAGCCACTGCCAACAGAGAAGCCGAGCATGTGCCAACGGCAGACACAGTATATAGCAACAGATGTTTTATGTTGACTTATGTGTGAAACCGTTGCTTTGTGTGCTTTTCAGAAAACTACGTTTTTTGGAAAAAATATTCAGCCTTCAAAGAGTTAATTAAGCAACTGGATTGAAACAAAAACCTGCAACCACTGCGGCCCTTCAGGACTGACTTTGCCCACCCATGAATTAGACAGAGATTCACAGAACAGATGGGTTTTCAATTGCTTCTTAAATACAGTGAGGGGGGTCAGCACTTCAGATGGAGGTGGGAAGCTCATTCCACCAAACAGAAACTACACAGGAAAAGAGCCTGGATGGAGACATGATACCATGCTGAGGTGGCATCATTAGTTGCTGTTCCCTGACAGACCTGAGTGGGTGAGAAGGAGCACAGCACCTCATCAGTGTCTCCATACACACTGGTACTGACCCACCGACTAGTCTATAGACAAACATCAGGGATTTGGACTTAATGTGTGCTCCTAAAGGATGTCAATGTAGCGACCTGAAGAGACGAGTAACATATGCCCAACTTGGCTGGTTAATTACAAGATGGGCTGCTGCATTCTTGACCATCTGCAGTGGCTTGATAGTACATGTGGGTACTGCTGCTAGAAGTGACTTGCAGTAGTCCAAATGTGATAAGACCAAGCCTGGTGCAGAAGGTGTACTGCATCTTCCGTCAGATAAGGTCTGATCTTGTGGATTTTGTTCAGCGTGAACGTACATGAACAAGAAACAGTAGAAATGTGGTCAGAAAAAGATAACTGCTCATCAATCACCACCCCAAGGTTGCATACTGACTTGGCAGAGGCTAGCAACAGTGCTTCAGGCTGTACAGAGATAGGGAGTTGAACAGACTGGTTGGCTGGGATCACAAGAAGCTCTGTAATACCAAAAAGAAGAAAATTTTATCTACAACAAAGAGAGCAAATAATATCTGATATAGGAACATGGTTGAAAAGTCAAAAGCTTGCTTAATGTCAGATGATAATTGTAATTCATTTACAGTCCAAGGTCATGTACTCATTTGGAACTTTTCACTGCCTGCAGGCCCCATTGTTTCCAGTTTTTTCTTAATTTTGTTATTTTGTCAAAAGCTGCTGCCTTGAATAACACACATTGAGAAGTGTGAACTTCAAGCAGAACAGATCAGAAACAGAAGGCTCATGTGCATCGCTCAATGATTTACTTAATTTGGGCAATTTTTAGATGCGTAAAGGTATATTGCTGCTTCTTTCAATGACAGGCTTTTTTGTTATATAAGTAATATAAAAGCATGAGATGCAGACTGAGACAAGAGCAGAAAGCATAGATATCTGCTTTTGTTTTAAACGTATTGACCCAGTCTTCTGATTTTGTATCCTCATCATCTCTTTGTTTAAATGTTAAGAGGCTTCAATTTAATATAGGCAAATAATTCATTTTTCATTAAATGTAAGATGTGCAGTTTTACAGTCTTTTTTTTTTAATAAAAAAATCAAATGATTTATTGATCCATCTCTTAACGACCTTGCTTAATTAACTTCAGGGTCTATGGAGGGAGCTGGAGCCTGTTTCTACAGCACTAAGTCCAGCCTTTTACAGTAAATGGTGCCAGTCCATTGGAAGGCTTATTCATACACATATGCACGCTAACCCATATTGGGCACAGCACTAGTAAGATGTCCATCTGTCCACAGTGTCCCTGGAGCTTTAGACACAATATTACAGCAAGCTGTGACAATATACAGAGAGCATATATTTTGTAGACCTGTTGATTCTAGTTCAATATGTGTATCCCCATGTACCGTATTTGCATATGTACAGTATGTAAATATAATATGTGTATGTGTGTATATACTGTATGTATAATATATATGCACCTAACATATGTGTAATGTATTTTTGCATATCTATGTTTAAAAGATATCAAGATGTTTGGTTAGGCAAGCTCAACAGGCCAAAAGTACGATCATTCAGCTTTGTAGGTTTGCTTGCTCTATAGCTTTCATCTCTCACATTTAAAGGTGGCAGTGGCTATCTACATTGTTTGGATAAATAAAAAATTAATAATGTAGTATGTTTAGTAGGAAATTTATGATACAATTTTAAATAGAAATATAGTAACAATCCGCCTGTGGTTACTCAAACATTCACTTTGTATAACTACTTACATTTGGTCAGCCATGAGGGCAAGGCAAGATAAGGAGAGTTAAATGTAAGTGTATACAGTTCCACCATTATTCAATTGGTTGCACTTAGAGAAATCCGTCCATACGACACTGAACTCAGTTATCCAGTTCAGGGTTAAAAGGGCTGGTGCTTATCTAGGCAGCATTGGACACAATTCTGGAATCATCTCCAAATTAAACTGAATATCGATACAGTGTCAAAAACAGCTATTTTATTATCATACATACTGCAAGTGTGGGTCGTTGACTCATCTCTTTAGTAATAAGTAGTCTCAATCTGCAACCCCTTATCTCTCCAAAAAGCACAATCCTGAAGTCCCCATGCATCCCCAAGAGTCAAATTCAGCTTCCCAAGAAATTTCAACGTGCTTCAAAGGATTAAGCTCATTGCAGCAGGACTTGAAAGTGTAGACTATATGATTCTTTTAAACTCTTTTCAATGTCTAGCAGAGTGCAGAACTTTTTGCCCCCCCCCCATCCCAACCCCATTGGAGAAACTGCATTTGACTAAATGTTGTAATGTGCAGCTAACTGCATAACAATATGGCATTTCCAGGAAAGTTTTAAAGCAATTTGCAGTTATGTAACCTGTCACTTAAACTACCTTCACTCCTCCAGTGTAAATATGTATCACCAAGCTTATAAAGTGTTTTTGGGTGGCTCTTACCAAAAAAGAAAACTATAACCATGTTCATTTAATATAGTGCCATATATTGCAAGCAATATAATAGAAGGCTTTTTAAGCAAGATTAAAGTGCAAAGCTATGTAAATTACAAGATCAAAAATAATTGAGTGTCACATATGAAAGACGCTGCTTGCTTCAATTGCTTTTGTTCATCTGATTGAACCACCAATATGTACATATGGAAATGAAAGATATAAAAACTTCACATTTTTTGGCTCATTATAACACTTGCCAGAGCTGGTGTTGTTACCTCCAGACATGTTTACAGTGACTGTTCAAAATTTCATTAGTTTATTTTACTCCACGAGGTAATTTTTGAAAAGATCTAAAATGCAATAAATATTGTTTTTTCTTTGAAACTGACAACAAATCAAAATTCCAGGCAATATTTTCTAAATGCTAATGGATTTAAAAAGAACCAAGGCTTTCATTTTACCAGCTCAAGATTTCTATATCTGCTTTATAGTGTCTTTAATTATCGGTTGCCCTTCCAGACATGAAACAAGGCAAAGAAATGCTAAAGTGAAGCAGCAGGAGGAAAACATCTGATTCCAACATATAGAGTGATGGCTTTTGTTCTGTAAAATGTCTTAGGTTATTTTTACTGGTTTGAGAGTTCTACATAAAAAACAACAGCATTGTACAATAATAATTAACTGATCTCTAGATTGAAGTGGTCTACTTTAGTGACAAGGAGGAGTGGAGAGTATTTATAAGATATGGAAAATGAAATTCAACTTTGAATTGGTTGCTTAAAGGAGCAGGGTTATCTTAAGCCTATTAATGTATATATTACTGTACAAGCAACAATTACATATTTAAAAAAAAAAAAAAGTTGGGGTATTGATGTAGGATGGCAACTGTTGTAATGAGCCCATATAGCAGTTGAAAAGGGTAAACATCCTCTAAAGATAATTCTATAGTTGAGCCGTCATAGAATTATTTCAATAAACTGTTCTAAGCCAGCTTAATTTTAAATTACATAGTAGCATGCTGTATACAGCAAAATTAAAAAGTTTCCGCACTTTTTTTTAACTCTTATTTATTACGAATTTTAAAAACAAATGACATCACTTTTCTACATAGTCACCTTCCTTTGTGATGCAATTTTTCTAGTGTCTTACCAACATTTTAATGCCCAATTACTACTCCTCCCGCCTTCACCGTTTCCAATGAAAATATAAAAGTGCGGAAACTTTTTGAACGTCCCTCATACAGTATATTCATTTTTTGAATGCCTTTTATTACATGACAGGGTCACAGGGAGCCAAAGGCAAAAAGCAACACTGTACAGAAAGCTATTTCATTGCACACACAGTCCAAACTGACCTGCATATCTTTAAGAGAAAATGGGAGAACCTGGAGGAAAGCTACAAAAAGAGAGGAAGGACATGCACACTCCACACAGAATTTCTGTAATGGAACTTGAACCCATATCACTGGGGGTGGCAGATAGCAGCAGTAACTTGTCCACTACAATAAGCTACGCGCCAGCTACTTTGCGTCTCTGCTGTTCGTGTTGTGAAGAGCGGGGCTGAACGCACCCCAAGGAGACTCGTTCACTCCTCTGAAACTCCCTCTTAAACAGTGATACAATGGGAAACAAATACAGTTTAGTTTTTTTTTTCTTACCTCCTCTTTGCTCGATCAGCTGCTGGCTTACTGCTGCTGCCGTGCCGCGTGATATGCCTATTGCATGGCGCACTTCTGTCATATCACCTATGTCCATATATTCAATCTCTTTTCGCTTTTACCTTTTCATCAAAATCTCATTGAATTTTGATTCCGTGTTTGGAATTACATCGTGACAATGCAACGTATAACTGCCCGTGAGTGAATATCGTTTCTTTCTCTCTACAAGAAATGTGTCTGACAATAGCATTCACACAAATGAGAAATGATTTCTCTTGCCGGATTTCACTTTCACCAAACAACAAATCTCTTTATTCTCGCAGATACACCTCTTCATTGGGAAGAAACACTTTTTTTTTTCCTGATGGTAACACGAATTAGACAATCTACAAGTCTCTGATAGAAAGTTTAAATCCGAACAATATATCCGATCTCTCTTTGCTGTTCCGT